>NW_013524901.1:1051550-1243176 GCF_000836215.1 Papilio polytes
TAAGAATCTGTTAATAGGTGCATTTCTACCTACGTTCGAACGATAACGACTAATCATGAACAGGTCTTTCTTTCTACTCCGTCTTTTGGACATTAACGCCATGTTAGTAAATGAAATATATATTTTACGGTTAAATGTTACCAAAACTTATTTTAATAAAACAATAGGGTTAAGTCACCTTCAGATGCATCACAGAAATATGTGTTAATTGTTAACAATACTTTTTAAGATTCTATTTACACAAACTTTTTTGTAGAATGAATTTTCAAGTTCAATCCAACATTTGCTATCTAACAATTTCCTCCACATGACTGCAGATTCCGGCTCGCTGCACGCACTACATGCACGATACTTCTCCTCAGTTAGTCTACTTATGCTGGGTTTCTGAAGTTTCCACAAATCTAGTCATTACCTAGCGATTTATGTGCTTGGTTGAACTATAATTCAACTCAATAAAACTCAAGTTACGTTCTTCAGAAACGCATTTCATGAATCTAAAACATTAACGAATTGGCAAACGTAGTTAGGAAACCGGCCATTACTAACATTGTTTATCTAAAGTAATGGAAATATTTTACCAGAACAAATTTAAAACTATCACAGACTTACCTTTTGGCGACTTTCCACATTATATTTATTATGTCGCATTTTTGTTTGGAAACTTTAAAAGTTTCATCGAATACGTAACGGAAGTTGAAAATATTTTCATTTAGTTCCTTTTGTTTGTTATATTGAAGTATCGTACAGGTTACTATAAAAGACTTCATGTTTGCAGAAACTTTTCGATATTAATATTTAATTTTTATAAAGTACTTTTCACAAAACGCAATAATTAATGACATTTGGCAAATGTGTGTGTGTGTATATGTCGTGAGGGCGCGGGGCTGTCCCCCCCGCTAAAAAGGTCCCCTCCGCGCGTCTTCCCCGCCGGCGTTGCAGTAGGTTGTAACAGTAACTACTTCTTGAGCTTGGACCTTGTTTAACATATAAATATATGTTTATTAATTTAGGGCAATTTTAAACGAAAGTATTAATAAGAGGTATTATTAGGTAAAAAGGTTATTTTTTATGTAGCGCGTTTTGCATGGTTGTAAATTAATCCATTTGCTTTATCTATAAAGATAAGATAATACTACAGGCAGGACACAAACATGATGTATTTTATATCATAATAAGATATGGTAAAAATTTGAATAAAATATTCAAATCAAGTATAGTAAGACGGTAAGTCGGTGCTGTGGGAGGCATTGTTCGCGCGGAATGTGAATTTGATTCCGCTTATTGTATCGAGCCCTTCAGAAATGGAAATTCTTGTTCGTTTCAAAGCGTCACGTATGCACTTCAGTTACTCTCGTTCCTGGTTACTTATAGTTTGTTTGAGATATTTCTTACAGGGGTTATATTTGTTTTTGTGAAACTTGTAACTTTTTTATGTTATTCTAATCATAATTTTTAAATGGTTTCTTATGTTTGATACAGTAAAATTATTTTTTTTTGTGAGAAAACTTTTCATGTCATTTTCTGCTACTTGACAACAGATGGCGCTGTACTCTTAATAATCAAGAAATTTTATTTATTGAACTACTTAATTTTTTTTTGTCTTATATATTTCTGTTTTTTATTCAAATTAATAAAAAAGGTCACAAAAAATATGCTTCAATCCTGAGGACACATATTGTTTTAAATAATCTTCCATACAATAGATGGCGTTAAAGTTGCTTTTGTGAACTTTGGTTTGAGAAGTTTTTATATCGGTCATAGATGGCGTTGATTCTATAATTAAAGGCAAAAATATTGTTAATTTTCAAATATTTTTTTAAATCAATTTTTGATGGATAAAAAAATGTGTCAAAAATCTAATTTAATATTAAGCTTTAATGTGTTAACGCCCACGTCATTGACCTCAAAGTAAATTTGTGCTAACAAGGGTCGGGATTTAACGGGCAATTCATACCAAGGTGTTGCAATTTGTCGTGTCATTTGCGATGGACACATTTAGTTCTGTTTGCTTGATCGTAAAGAGTCCACACCCTTACAACGGTTCAACGTCCAGCATAGAGTGATCTCTCTGACCTCCTCTGCCTTATGGTGTAATGCACGAGGGTGGAAAAACGGAATACAATGTCAGAGATCTTATTCTATTGGTAACTAGAAACTTCGTGCGTTCATTGGCAGGTGACCATGATCACGTCATTCAAACAAATGCTTCATAGCAGTAAAACCTAGTCTAGTTTCCCGTCGTCGTAGACGTGTGTAACTACCCACTCTGTTAAAACTGTTGGTGTTTTCTGTAACATTCTGACATCGCATTCAAAACTAAATAGTATGAAAATGCTTCAAGAAACAAATGTTGAGATATGAACTCAAAATGCGCAAGTTATTTAACTAGTTTGAAGACGTTTTTGGCGAGATTTTCCCACAATAACAGAATCATGAATAATTTAAAAAAACGGCGCGAATCAGTAGCAACTGTTTGCAGGAAGACTACAAAATTCCTAACATCGAATACCGCTAATCTACTTAAAAAGGTTCCGAATACAAGAAAGTATCGCCTTTTAGCACGACTTGTGGAAGATAGTGAAGGGAATGAAGAGAGGGAAATTAATAAAAACGAAGAGGAAAAAGATGAAGGCAGTGACCAAGATCTGGGAGACAGAGAACTGGATTACTATCTAGGAGTTAGAAAGCAAGAAACATTTTGGAGAGATCTGGCTGGAAGGGAACAGATAAGAAAAGATTTTCTTCTCAACCACTGCGGCGTGTCAGAAGAAGACTATGATAAACTGTACAGTAAACCAACAACAAGAAAAGAATCCTTTAAACAGCCGAAACTCAAACAAGTACCTTTTAAAATTACTAGAAAGAAAAAGAGGTCGGGTAGTGTAGAGGGAGAATCGTGGAGAGAAAAAGGGGGGATCTTTAAGTTATTTTCTAATAGAAGGGACAGTGACACTACGTCAGATAGTTATAGCGAATGCGACTCAAGTGACGAGGAAGAGAACATGCTGAAGAATGACGAGGACGATCGTATTTGGAGGATGGTAGCGCATTTTAATGACAATATCGAAACATACGAGGTCAGCGTCTTAATATTGTTGTGATTACTTATGATTTGTTTGCTAATTTAATTCCTTTTGTCTGCAGGGCGTGCGGATAAAGGAGGTGTCTGAAGGCAGGCCCTGCGACAACTGCCCTGAACTCTGCCCCGGGTTCATCTCGCATCCCTGGAGGTAAGCTGACAGAGTACATTTTTTATATACAGTCATTTTAAATTATGCGATGATAAGTAATTTTATTTACAATTATTTCTAAGCTACACTTAGTATTTAAGCGTAACATACGAAACATTTAAACGTCATCATAGGCAGTGTTTTGCAATATGTTTGCCTAACTTGAGTGTAATTATAAAGTGAAGGTAAAATTGCGCCAGACGAGGTCGCTTATAATGTAATAACAATACAGCTATTTAGTGATGAAACTCATGCATCTCTCATTAGATATACGTAAAGTACTCGAGTGTGTAGGTATAATGAAATTCAAACTTTATACCTGCTCATGGTTTAGCTGCTGGTGTGCTATGTTAGTAAAGGAACGTGAGCGCCTGCGTGACGCGCCTTCACGCATCCCCTTACATCTCACCAATTGGTGGCATAGTGTCCCAGACACACGATATTCCGAGCCGCCATAGAGTTTGGATCGAAGTGTACTACGTATGAACGCATTTAAACAAAAGACCGCGGCTTATCAAGCAGACGTTGAACCGAAATTGTTCGGGTCAGCGATAACGCCACTAGAAGCCACTTAGCTTTCGTACGTTCTCGAGCCATATACGATCGCGTTCGGAAGCCTGTGTAAGGAAAAAATTGTAGACCTTGAGCGCTCGGTCGCGTCGCAAGCGCATTGAAAATTGAAATCAAAAACAATACGACCGCGACATAATCAAACGAGCTGTTGTCGCGGATACACGTCTATCATGTGCATGGCTATGAAACAACTCGAGTGGGCGGAGATATACCGCCGGATAAGGAGAACGGAGACCATTGAAGTACAAGAGAGGAAGATACAGAAATTCCCGTCGAGGGAACGAAATCATGCCGTTCGAAGGAAAAATAATAATAATAATTTTCGATCGCACGCCAACTGTGAAACTTGTGCAAGAGTAGCCGCAGAAGAAAATAGATGAGGAGACTACTAAATTAACTTCAGTGATTTGTAGTGGTGTGACAAGACTGTGCTTAGTGACATGTGATCAAATTGAGACGTTAAATTTATAATACGCTAAGTTTCAACACATTCAAGTATTTTAAGGTGTTCTGCAAAAAGATTTAGTTTAGGTTTATACCTACTGTCTTTAGTTCTCCAAGAATAAACGGTAAACAATGTCAAATGACAACGTAGCGTTAATGACGCGACGGCCTTCAAATGTCTTTGACCACTTCGTATTGTGTCTACCAAAGCATAAACTTCCTAATTTATTTTTTGCACAAATGCTCAATTGCTGAAAACTTCAAGAAAGACGTACATTTTGATATTTAAAATTAAAATTTTCATTGTCTGTTACGTCTTTTAAAAAAGGATCATATTTCTTTTGCCATTTAGATTCAAACAATTTAACCTTAAAGTAAAAATTCAAGGTTAGCTATATTAATTTAAAATGCAAGCAAGCATTATATTATTATATGTAATTTGAGAATAAATAATATATCCTTGAAGTCGTATAAAAACAAAAGACAGTCTCTATTTTTTTTTGTCATTGACAAAGTTAATATATCAACAAACCACAAATATAAAGGAACTTTTTTACTTAAGTTATTGTGTATCTTGATTGAATTTTCTATGATCTATGTTGGATGTTTTTGATGATACCAAAGTTTTACTATTAGTTGAACAATATTTTTTTAATTCAATCACTGACGAAAAATGTAACTATCATAGAGTTTATCGTAACATACCTATTTAGATTATAGATTGCACATCATATGGCGTGATCGACGTGACCTTGAATTAGAATACAAATATGTTATCGTAACTTATAAATAAAAGACATTTGCTAACATGTTTGTTTTACTCAAAGCAATTCTAACATATTTTTTGAGTCGTGAATTTTTATAAAGTTCATGTACCTACTTTTAATTAATATCCCCTATTTCCTATGCATACATATTCCCTAACTCATAATCAATTCTCAGATGTTTTCGTCATAAAAATACAGGTAACTATGTCTGAAGAAAACCAAACTTACTTTAAAAATCCTATAGAATCATGACATGTAATCGGTTAACAGAATGAAAGTTGTTATCCCTCCTGTATCGGGCTGTTTTATCACCAATTACAGTAATTGGACGCCAGTTCCTTAGTAAGGGCGGCATTGGGGCGACGACCTGCACTTTATTATCCTACACCGCGACGCTATTGTCGACGAGTTTATACGATTGGGGACGTCAAATATGAATGATGTCTGATATCTGATTTTAATATTTTTGCTTTAAATTTTCCAATATCGAAGCCTCTACCTTACAGGTAATCAAATTCATGAAAGTAATTTAGGAAATAACGTTTTAGGTTTGGAATGTTTATACAGGAGATTTGAGATGAGAGAAAAAGATGTCCTATCTCTTTTATTTTCATTATATTGTGACGCGAGTTGAATTAATACAACTAATTCTTGTCGTTTATGATACTAACTCAAAAAAACATAAATTTTGACTTTATTCTTTTTATGTAGAAAGGTGCGATTGGTTAATATTCACTCAAAAAGGTCTCAATAAGAAAAATAATATTACACTCGAAAATATCAGCAATTCGACATTGCATACAATATATCTTATTGTAAAAAAGAGCATTTTGCATCATCACACTATGTTGTGCTTCGTCAAATTCCTTTCAATTTAAACGCGTCCGCGCTGCGCTCTCATTGTCCTGTACATACTTGTTAAGCGGTCAATTGCAGGCCAACTCACATATTGACCTATATAATTCTTGTTCTATAACGACAGTTATTTTTATAGAAGTGATTTAAAAACACACGACATTTAAAAAAGCATAATTCAAAGTGTAGGAATTTTGTCGCGAGACACGAAAACATTAACTTGGTACATATACAAAAGACATTGAGAATTTGAGGCTGCAAATTCGATCGACCTTTAGCTCCGCTCAGCTGACATTGGTGTGCGGGCCATTTGCATGGATATGTAGGAATATGTTCAGCTCTCAGTGTCATCTAGAGTGCAATACGGAGCGAGGACAATGCCATTCCGATAGTTAAGTACTTTGTACCACTACCAAATGGTTGATTACAATCAATTGAGTGTCCTGTATTTGGCACGTCAGGAACAAACAAACTCTCCTGTCCTATGTGCCAAGTTAGAAATAAAAAACTGTGATATTTAAAACGAAAGGCTCATTACGCTTTTAATTAATATTCATATGGGTTTATTTCATAAATTGCAAGAAGTATATAATAACTTTTGTTATCTATTCCATTTAATTCAGTCAAAAACGCGATTTCGAAGTAAATCCTGCACGCTATATGTCTATCAAATTATTCACGCCACTTCACATGATTTTAATTTAACACCCGTATAAATAAACTTTGCAAGGTCAATGCTTAATATTTAGGATAGAAAAAAGTACTGAAGAATATTTCAACAAGGTGAATTTGATCGTATTATGAATTTAATACAGGTTTAAAAGGAATTCTGTTGCCATATAACAACAATTAGTTTCACTAATGTAAACTATAAAGAAAGCCCCGTTTCCAGTATGTTTTCACCCTTATTACGTGGGTGTTGTAATTAAGTCGTCGTAAATATGTTCGCAGGATGGTAAGGGCCGCTTAATGAGGTTTTAATTTATTGCCCACGATTTATGTCTTAGTACACTCGTATGACAAGATGATTCACTTCGCCATTCTTTCTTATAGCTTGTTAATACAATATTCAGTAATTAAAGGTGGTTTACGATTAAATGTTTTACAGTTTTAATGTCTATTAAGATGTTACATTTAAAGAATAAAATCTGCTTTGATGTGTGATTTCTTATTTACGTGTTATAGAGATTAAATTAAATCAGTGTTTTTTTTAGTTATTTAGTAATCGTATTTGTATTAATAAGCTTAAAGTATTATTAATATTGAAAGCTGATATTTGCAACAAATTAATTTAACGTTCCGGCCTTTTGCAGTATTTATTAAAACTTAACATATATCAACATACGAATGTTGCTTGTTTCGTTTCCGGTTACAACTTACAATAACATGCGATATAGGATGTTACCTACCAATTGTAAACTTCAGTATTTTATCATCGTGCCAGGGTTATTATAACATACAAAATATTATAAACAGCAAGTATAAACACAGTTACGTTGGTGTTAAGAATTACAATATGACTTCATAAAATACGTTAAATAGGAATGGTTTGATCAGATAATAATATGCACAGTTTATAATATATCTAGTCCGAATACAAACTGACAAAATATACAATCGATTGGTGACAGACATTTGATAAACAACATCCGCCTTGTCTGGGATGCCTGTAATATTTTATTTTGTACTAGCTTACTCCCGCGACTCCGTTCGCAAGTAATAAAAAAAACAAAAGTGAGCAGTGTGTGTTCTTCCAGACCATCCTCTACATCTATACCAAATTTCATTGAGATCTGTTCCGATCTATCTAAACCTTCACTTTTATAACATTGATCTTTAGGTAGCTTATCTTGACCTAACTTGAATAGTTATCACTCGGAAATGTTTGATGGTTACTAAGTCATCTAATCTCTTAGCAATATTTAGTAATTCTGAATATTGCCGATCATGTCTCCTTTTTATGAAAGTTATTAATATTTATATTTCGTCAATATATATCTTTTGTTTTTACAATAAATCAGACGTAACATTGAGAGTACAGTGATAAGAACCGGACACAGTCGACTTGCTATCAGAAGACACAAGCTTTGTCACTCGCCTATCAATTGAGGTTAAATATTACCACAATTGCAATGTCTATATTTGTAAATTGTTTTATATTGACAAAATTATCTTTGATCATTTTTATCTCCACGGAACCCAATGTTTAAGTGTTTAAATTCTGTTTCGTTGTACGGTTAAATTAATATAATAAAATTGATTTTAACAAATATGAACACTCGCAGTAAAATTATAAATAGCTTTTCAATTTTGTCTATTTTGGGGTAGGTAATATTTAATGCAACATAATAAACCGGTCTATGTAAAGTTCTTGTTGCTATGAATAAATGAAAATAAGAGATCACCTAAATAAATTAAAAATGTAAATTATTATGTGCTAACTTCTAAAGTTTGATCAAATTAACGTCATGCTGTATGAGTCAGTCGTGATTTAATATAAACAAAAGCGGACAGTTTCTTTGTGCGAATTACAATGGACAAAGAATAGCCGACTCAAACATTGACAAACTTTTGTAAATTTAGACAGGAATGAAGGTATGCAATCCTCTTTGTTTTCCCTACGTCTTAATTATGTTAATCATATCTGTTGACAAATATTTGCATTTGAAATGATTTCCTGGAATAAATTCCAATATCAATATCGGACAACAAAAATAATTATGAGATAGAATGAACATTAAAAATTGCGACATAAAACATACCATAATTAATAAAAAGGAAATTAACCATTTTCTTCTCTTTATATCATTTTAAAAAATCTTCATAAAAACTGAAAGTACTTAAAGCGCCATCTGTTACCACACTTTAAAAGTTCTTCAATAGTGTAATTAACGCCATCTACTGAGACATGTTGTAACATACTATAACTTTTTAATGTTTCGAAGTATAATGTTAACATCTTTTAGACCTTTAAAACTTTGAGAACAAATTTAGGTAAAAAGATTTTTTGATTAATTATTAATGATATAAAAATTATCGAATGAAATAATATTGTAAACATTAATCAATTATTACAATAGTTTGCGCGTCTTGATATAAAATGCTTATTGAAACTTTGTCTAATAAGCAACAATTCAAAACAAAAACAATCATTTTTGTAAGCTTGTAATTTAGACTTGTAACCAATACTAAAGCTATGACTGTATAAATGTGAGTAGACTATGAGCAACTCGGCGAAAAATGTGACATGATAAGATACGCGTAGTCACGCCTCAAGCCCCACTTTCATTAAAGATTTATTTAAAATTCGATATGACCCAATAAAGAAATCACGATAATAAAAAAATACATTATTAGAGTATATTTATGTTGGATAAAACATCAACCTTCGTTTGGGTTTACGTAACGATTGCCCCTTCCAAGCAGCTTTTCAATTTCCTTTCAAAGAAGGCAACGAAGTAGATAAAATACCCGCAAACGATCCATTAAAGTTCAACCCCTTTGTAAGGCTGTTTCACTTTGTTTGGTTTTTCTAGGTTATGGAAAAAACTGTTTTAAAAAAGTATTTAAAAGATTCATAAAACAAAATTTGTCATTACTTCCTAACTACAAATTAAGAACCGATTCGGATACAACCATATCTATTTAAACTACTTGTATTAACGAAGAGAGCTACTATTTATTTTTCGCAATAACTAACATTGTTTTGTTTACATTACCAAACAAAACAACTGCCTTATCACAATGTTTAATGACATCACCGTTTTTTAAAGATTACGCCTTCCTTCGTAGATAGCGCGATAACTGCCACTTTAAAAATTACCAGTTTTTTATGCTATACCCCACCTGTCAATTACGCTACAATAACTATTTGAACGTGCGGCGGTCGGAGTTCAAGTTAAATTGGACGCGTGCACGTTCCTTTTTCGTAGTCCCTTGAACTTGAGTGAGCGAAACCTCGGAGGTAAACAAACGAGCAACCCGTTGACGCGCATTTGTCATTTGGTTGCCGGAACGCAAGCGTGTTGCTACAGTGTCGGTGTCGTGCGCACGCTCGCATATTTACGTTACGCGAGAAAAAACTAAATTAAATTCATATAATAACTAACTTTTAAATAAAGTGAATATCATAATAACATTATAGTCACAGTTTTATGAAATTGGTGTCATAAATTGTAAAACGAAGTTGACATTTTTACGTTTTGGTGTTTTCAACGTTACAGTGTTATTGTTGCAAATAGGTAATGTGTACGATTGTTTTTTTTTCTTGTTACTGAGTTCATGAAGGCAATGGCATAATGTCCGATAAGTAGCTATTATAGGTGAGGTGTGAAGTAATCAGTCGAACATTTACAAATTCGTAGGTTAGAAAATTTATTTTTTGTGTTAATTTTGCGAATAAGTCATGTTGGTACTAAATTTTACTTGCAATAACGGTTAATATCCGATAGGCTAAAGTTGATTAATTTTAAATGATCCCACGATAAGTAACGAGTACGGATGAGCACTAATTGCTACCAATTAGTTCCTTTGGCTATTTTAAATAAGCAGTAAACGTGTGATATTTAAAGGATGGTTTTTTTATCCTTCCTTTAAAAGGCATTGTAATATAGTTAAACGTTTCTAACAATATTATATACCATTTAAATAATATTATACATTTGAACTGACTAATTAGGGAGCTAAAATTTTCCTTGTTTAATCGGAATAAATACAAGGAAGTACATTTAACAGGGGCGTATAAATAAACTTGTATGTTACCGATATTTAATTGTTTAGTTAAGGCAATACAGTATTTACGTGAATAAATAACAAGACTTGAGTTTTGTAAGAAATTGGTCTGCTAGAGAATAATTTTAGAGCTTATTTCAATTAGAACTAAAATTATTTAGAGGCCCTAGACCAACGGAAGATAACACTATGCAATACACAATCACCGATTGACCTAGTTGCTTGTCGCTATTGTTTTTTTTTAACGAAGTCACTAAAATCTCTACACTTCGCGAAGCTCCCTACTAACATTTTGTCTTTAGGAAGTGAAGATCCTTCTTTCTTCATGCTCTTGCTTCCTCCTTTCCCCTTCCTTCTGTTAGTTCAACATGAAAAAGTTCTCGTATCAGTGATTTAATTTGGCTGCAGTTAAGCGTTACAATCAAGATAAAGGAAAATCAATAATCAATTAGTATGACGCGCCAAAACATCGAAATCTCGATATGAACATCGTTCTATTAATATTTGCTATTAAACACGCCTTATTGTTTCCACATACAAAATAAATTAAAACCAATTTTCATTAAAATGTTACTAAAATTTAATAAACGTCTATGTCGATGTTTGTACAAATCTTGCGTATTTTAAAACTTTTTGTTCAACATTGGTGTATTAGTTGGTTCAACAATAGTTTCATCAAAAGATATACGATCGATAACATATCTATATTAAAACTAATACTATAAAGAGGAAATATCTGGATTTTTTATGTATTGAAATAACTCAAAAACTACTGAGCCGATTTCAAAAATTTTTTCACCAATAAAAAGTTACGTTACCAGTGAGTAACATACGCTATATTTTTTTAATTTCGCGCGGGCGAAGTCGAGAACAACATCTAGTAATTCTCAATCCAAAATTGATGACAAATGTGAATACCAAATCGTCAACAATCAAGATGTAGTTATAATATGGAAATCTTTATAGACACTAATAGAATGGGACTGGAATTGTTCCATATTAAATCGTACATTTGGCACGGATTGGATTAATTCCAGTTCTCTTATGACGTCATGGTATTAGAGAATACAAGGAGATAAGTCATGAAATGTATGACAGGCCTAACAATGACGTGGATGGGCTTATTGGTTAGTTTACTTGTGCTACGAAATTGTAGGTTATTCCTATAACAAATTAACTGAAACAAATTACATTTCATAGGTTTTTTTATAACGAATCGTAAAAGAAACACAGTTAACCGCTTGCTAAGCTTAAAAAACTAGATTTAAAGGTTGAAAGGATGTAGACCATATGGCAATCTAGGTTATTTAATTAATTAAGATTAATCGCCTTTTTATGACATAGATGTGGTTTTGAATGACTAAAATAAGCACTGGATGAAAGAAATAGATGAAAATAAATTCTCAGCGGCAGTTTCTCAAGATTAAGTTATTAAAGCCCTAGAAATGCTCTACATAGGCATAATAATTACTAGCTGTTACTTGCGACTTCGCCCGCGTGAAAATAAAAAATGTAACTTATGTTACTTACAGATAAATTACCTTTCTAATGATAAAAGAATTTTTAAAATCGGTACAATGGTTTTTGAGTTATTTCAATACATACAAATAAACTAAAATATAAATCAATCCTCTTTATAATATTAGTACAGATTAGAGCAACTACTTCAGAGATAATAAGATTTACTTTCGTTACTTGAAGTGATAACTTTACCGGCGTCGATTATTGATGACACAGAACTTCTGTCGTCATACTAAATAAAGGAGTTACAAGTTGCAGTCTGAACAATTTCGTGACGTGTGATCTTACTTATTATTCGTAAAATTCAAAGAAACAATAAATGTTATGATTTAATAGAATCCTGTAGGCATGCGTGTCCAATCGGTGACTCATACTTTCACGTCTGACTCAACGCAACTTGTTCTGGTACAAATTCTTCGTAAGTTTACGAAAACAATTGTGTCACAAAGATAATACTTATATATCGAAACAAACACTGCAAGTTTCAAACGATATTTTTATCGCAGGTTTACTAAATCTCTACCAATGGTAAATTCCTAGTAGCGTCTTAAACCTTGTTTTTTGTTCTTGGTACAAAGGCTTCATGTTACAATCCTATTTGCTTTGAACTGTTGAATTTGTGACACAAACATACAAATGCATCCGTCATGTGCGGATGCAGTGATAAGCGACTACACTATCGATGTATTGTCCTAAAAATGCTTACTAAGTTGATGATTGTGTAGTCTCTCTTATGCATCCTCGTATAATGCTGGCGTAAAGTCCAAATATTAGTTTGCAAATTGAAGTCAATCAAATAGTCTAAATAGTGTCGATAGGCTAACGCTCTTCAATTTGCCCTTGTCCCTACGGAGGGTCAGCACAGTATGTACTGTTTATCAATGAATCTTTAGCCGTCATATCTATATTCACTCCCTTAAGCATACCCTTTACACAATCTATCCTTACTTCCTTCGATCTTAATCTACATTAATGTTTTCTTCAACAGACTAATGGCCTATAAATTCCAAATGAATCTAAAAATCTGAAGAATTATAAAATAGTCTTTGTTATTTTCTTTATTACCTTTGCTTATGTTCTTTTTTTTTTTTTGTTGTCGCGGGGAATGCATTTACGCACTTCACCGTCCATGCTGCGGAGGCAGCAGGGACAGTTACGTGTGGGACTCCCGGCCTTAATCCCGGCCGGACTACCCACTAAACCCCGCGGTGTTCTCCTTCGCCCAACCGGGCCGTGGCATCTACGTTAGTTTATCCACGACCCGGCTAGGGGGAGCCCCTTGGTAGGGGCTCGACACGTGTAGGGAGGGGTGAGATGTTAAACCCCTCCCATCACCCTACGACGATGGCCCCCTCGGAACACAAGAGGGGGCACATCCGCCACATTCGGCGCGACAGGTCCCCCGACCCGTCGCGCGTGGCCCTCTCAGTTCATCTGCAGGGCCGCGGCGTATCTCGCACGCCGGCGGCCCCTCGCTGGAGCCCTGCGGGGCGGCAGCGTTTCGCCGGCACGTTCTCCTACCCGCAGGGCCTCTCTTTTGGCCACCATCACATCGCGTGCAAACGAGGCGACGGCGGCCCAGCTCACTTCACTGCCGACCATCGATCGTACAACGGCCGGCAGCGACAGATCCCGTCCGATTGCGCCAGTGAGCGTGGCGCGTTGAGCATCCCAGCCCGTGCACACAGCGAGCGTGTGCTCGGCTGTGTCCACTTCGCCTGACGCGCAATGTCGGCACCCGGGATCCGACTCAATTCCCACAACCACGCACAGGTAACGGCCGAAACAGCCGTGCCCTGTGAGTAGCTGCGTCAGGTAGTAAGTCGGCTCTCGGTGCCTCGCCTCCACCCACTGGCGTAGGACGGGGCGGACAGCCTCGACAAGCCGCTTGCTCGCCGAGACGCCCGCCAATCTCTGCTCCCATCGCCGGAAGAGATCGTCGCGACCTTCCCTCCTCCAGCGTACAATCTCTTCCGGGAGGGGTTCTTCGTCCCTTTGCCGCATCAGGGCTCTTCTCCGGTAAACCTGCGCCAGTACCCCGGCTTCGAGGTCCCAGGGGAGGCTTCCGGAGATAAGGCAGGCCGCCTCGTATGAAACGGTGCGGTACGCCCTGGAGGCCCTCTGAGCCATGGTCCGCTGCGCACGTCGTAGCAGGACCATGTTCTCCCTGCTCAGGGGCCACCTTTGCTTATGTTCCGGGTAGCTACAAGTAGCTCTAGGTAGGTACTTAATGGGCATTAGAGTTATGTCAATATTTAATTTAAAGTGCCGCCGCTCCAATGTTTACTTTTAGTAATTGGCATCGGAGCATAATGTTCTCAGAACCAATTCATTTGTAAAACAAATAAATGCAACGCTTTCACAAAGATCATTAATTGACGAGGTCGTCTTGAGTAGAAGTCGATGCTAATGTCTTTTCTAATAATACTGAAATTAACAATGTATTATCAACAAGTCCTAAATACACACTTTGAAACTCATTACGTAAACACAAACAATATTATGAAAAAATGTTATTTCTTTGCAAATAGGTATGTGTATCACCTTATGCTTAGTGTTCCCGGAGATTTTTCCACATATCGGAGATTTGTTGGATATTTATCTAGATTCTAGACTTTATAATAACCTTAAAAGTGGAGCTCCTATCAAAATAACGTTATACTTATTTCATTGTTACTATGTCTAATTCAAAATAGTAGACGGGTAGATAGTGTTTCAGATAATCATCAAACAAAATTCCAGCTTTTCCTGATGTTATTTCCAGAGTCTTATTCAAAAGTATACATTAAAAGACAATGCGCTCGTTACCTGTGTATTTCTGACAGAAAATTTTCCACACAAACAGTGATCTCTTGTTAATATGTATCTTTATAGCTCTTTAATTATACATCAGGAATATCAGAGTAAGCGTCATACGCCCTCATGTCTAAACCACGCATGCTTTTCGGCTACTAAACACGACCACACATTGACGTTACCTGGATGAGCCAGATTATGGCTCATACATTTATTTTTCAACCTTACACCCGTTACTGTTAATGTCGGAGACAATAATTATGACTAAACAAACATAACACTCCGGTCGTGGTGGAGATAGTATTACTATTCTAGCGTTCGATTTTTAGTGTATTACCAATGGCTCCCATAAATGTTAACTCATGACGTATATGTTATCTTACTTTTAAGTCCAAATTTACTTTATTACACGAAGCAGGAGCATGTCCAATGTTTAAATTGTTTGCAATATCAAACATCTTCGTAAAATATTTACCTTACAATCGCAAGAGTTCTAACAGAGGTGCAAATTTTCAATTAACTGTAAAGATACTCTCGTTTCATTTTTTAAATATTAAACATTCAATTTACTTGATTTTGATTATAAACTTCATTGGCGTGGGTTCCGAAACAGAAGCGCGTTTGGTATTCGTTTTATAAAAACAAAAGACTATGTAGTGCATCTCTGCAAAATGTAAGGTGACCATGAAGTTATTCAAAGTTTTAAAACATAAAGTGTACAACGGTGTAAACATCTTTATTTATTTTTATTGTGCCTAATCACGGATATTCTACGAAAGCCGGTTTATGTTATGTGCATAAAATTATTAAAGCTTTTAATAATTAAAAATAATTAAGTTACACCCTTGCTGTTGAACAAAACGACGATTTTTAATAAATATTATTACAGTAAAGTTATGATTTTTATATATTATGTAGGTGTGTAAACAATGCAAGTTACAACTCTAATGCACCGTTGCTTTTGACTATTGTGTTGTCAACTAGTGTTAAAAAAACTATTTAAAGTATGTTGCGACACCTCGCCTTTGTTTTTCGACAAGAGGACAGCTTGTCAAAGAGAATGTCGAAGTTCTTAACGATTGTGCCCTAAATAACTGACTGGTACCCGTTGAATAATGGTTTGGAGGTCAACAGTCATTTTGTGTTCTCTACTGATTTAAATATTCTTAACCCTCTAGCGGTTTTATTCTACTTCGTACTTTTTTATCGATAACTACACAATTTAAGTTTGCCATGATAACATAAACTTTAATTAACCGACGTAAGTTTTTTTACAAAGGCATTTTCAAGGCAAAATCTTTCTGCCAAATTCAAGATAATATTCTTGCAGTAGTGTTGTTTTATGTAAATTCTTAATTAACCTGTGATCATTAAAAATAATTTGTCATTTGCTTTGAGTAATTGTTAAAAGTGTAGTGGTGATAATATAAAAAGATTTATTTGACACTTTTAACTTCATTGCACTTGACCAACTCAATATCGTCTGGTTGGCGCCAAAAAAACATGTTCAATAAGATTTTATGCACCGACGTGCGTTCGTTGCAACGAAAACAATATGACCAAATATATGTTTGGAATGGCTTTCAGAAGCCAGAGAACAAGAAAAACATCGATTGCTGTACTGTTATTCTATTCTTATATGAAATCATCTTGTATATATTTCAATTCCTTTTATTGTACCAAATAAATTTATCTTACGCTTTAGTAATGCGTTACCTAATTGTTGTCTGTCATAAAAATATTTAAAAACTTTTTGTTCTTTTATACCGCAATTGTTATTATATTTTCAATTACTTTTGATCAAAACTGATTACAAAATATTTTCAATAAAAGTGAGAGGCGTTTAATTCAAAACATAAATTATACTATGACACGTGATTTCGCTTCGATGGCGCTGGATAAAATGTAAATGTATTGGACAAAAACTGGTCCTACATCGTTAAGATAAGGTTATTAAAAAACATTGGCATCATTCTTAGATCATGGGCATATGTTTTATTTCTTGCCGATGTAATTATTATAAAAGTAATTTGCGATGTCACTGCAGAAAACAATTTCTTTTATACAGATTTTTCAATTAGTGTAAGTTTTGATTTTAGGAATAATCAGCGTGTGAATAATTGTTAACTAAACTTAATTGTCAAATTTAATTTACACATGGCAACATTATCTTACATGTGAAATTAAAGAATAGAAAAAAAACAAAAGCGAGTATTCACACAGGGACAATCGTGTGTCGAGGTCGCCCCTCCCTTACGATTCGGAGGTTTATGTTTTAATTTTATACATTATGGCTACAGCGAGCCATATTTGCGGCATAATTGAATAAGCGGAGGCTTGATAACTGCCTATTTTATCTTTATTGGTTAATAAATGACGATGTCATGTACGTCGTGTATGAATTTTATAAAAGGCAAGGTTCACTTAATCTCACGCGTACTCGTATCTAGATCTGGCCTTATATAAAACTCACACGAGCCCGCGATATTGATCTATTAATCTTGACAAAATTTTTAATTGCATTAATCAGTTACTTGATTTAATCTTAGCATTTTGTATATTAGGTTACTATTCCAATATTAAAATGGTTAAACGCAATTTTATTACAATTATTTTTTACAGTAAGATACGTTTTATGAATTAAATGTAAGCATAATAAAGGAAATTAAATGTGTATATGTAAAAACTCACGATTAGTATTTGTTACCTTGAAAATGTACGGAAGGAAATCTTAATATTTGCCTTTGCCCGAAGCTTCACGGTTCGACCGATCATGCCCAGCTGTCGAATATGTTGCTTTTGCGAATAATTGTTTATTTACAACTATAATGTATTGAAAGAATATAAAGTAAACATACTTCGTAAATTTCATGATTCTAGTTCAAACATTTCAACCTATATATCGAGATTAATTCAGGCTATGGTAAATATTATTCAAGCATCGCTACCGGCTATCGATGAGTTAATTTTATTTTTGGTCATTGATAAAAGAAGGCAAAGATCTTGTGACCGTAGAGCCAAGTTATGAATAAATTAGGCGCTAAGAAAGTGAATATAGTCTATATTTAAATAGCGTTAAAAATAGCTGCAATTATAGCGTTTCACGCAACAATTAACCGTGTGCGGTTATTGCTCGCGACTCGATGCTATTAACGATGAATTAAACGATTCAAGTTATTGCTTACATTGATTGTATTAATCAATACATAATCTTTTTCAAATATGGTCCTCGTGTTAAAACATTTTGTTTAAAAATACTTACATTCTGATTACTATCGTGTTTATTTCTGAACTTATAAAAATTTATTAAGTTCAAATCAAGAGGTATGAGATTTTTATAAACAATTTTGAATAAATAATCGTTTACGTGTATGGCGCACGTAAAGCGACTCTCTAACCTTGGTAGGTGTATTCAAATCATAATTTACTCTCCCCAAGCCCCAAGCAGACAGCGCCAGTAAACATTAGTATTAGAATGTAAATAACGTTGTCTCACAAAATAAAATATCTGTAACCTTGAATTAATACGTAAATATATGACGCTTTTCGAATTAAAGGTCATAATAAAAATCATAGAAAATTATGTTTTATTATAACTCAAGTTCATTTTAATTTGCATTACTTCAATATACATAACAACTTGCTTTTAAGTAAAAAGGCTCTACAACTGTAAGTTTACAGTGGTAGAGCCCGCTTTAACATCTTCGCATGAATGGGCCGGCTCGCCCGGTGCAATACCACGACCACACAGAAAACAGGCGTGAAGTGGAAGCAATTCCGCGTTTCGTCTGATGAGTGTGGTGCCGGAGGCCTAATTTTAGTCCCTTTCCCTTTCCACCCTTTTCTTAAGAGGAAAGGATGGGAAGGAAAAGTGGATTTGACGGTGAGGAGTCGCATAGGAAGGGGAAATGTCTTCTTTATGTGCGTCTCCTCCTCTGTCAGTTAAGGGTAGGCAACGCATCTGCAATTGCGGATGTTTATGGGCAGCGGTCGTTTTCCATTTCGGTGGATTCATGTGGCCGCTTGCTCGTTTGCCACCTTATATTATAAAAAAAAATAGTAAGTCTATAAAACGTGCGGTAATAAAATAAAGTATTTAACTTTAATAACTATGTAAACAAGTAATAAAGTACTAAGATAGGCCGCGGAGTTTGGCAACGTTTCATATTGGCACTTAAACTAAATTAACGAGACCCGGAGGTAATTGTAATGTTTGTCGTTGCTTAAACTATCAGAACACACCTGTCCTACACTAAACTTAAGATGCGACACAATGAACGCGGAATAAAAAAAAGACAAATTTATACAAAATCAAAAACGGGGACTGATTTTGAAATAAACAAAGGTTAAAATAATAAACGAAGCTTTTGAAAAGTGAGTTCAATGACTTTTAAATAGTATATTCCGGTGAATCTTTTTTATTCTCAGTATTCAGATATGAATCAGCTTCTTATTAATATACAAATAACGTTGATAACAGGAATAGTAGCCAAATGTCCTAGATTATTTAAAAATTATGGCATTCCTACTCGAGCAATGAAATAAATCGAAGCGACTACGTACGGTACAGACTTTATAGCTGAATGTATCTGTGATTTTTATCATCCGATGCTGGACAGACTATTAACGCCGGACATCAAAGATTCCTATGAATTATATTGCTCAATCTGGGAATCTGTGACGTCATTCGTAACAATCAAATGCCCACGACTCGATGGTCAGCATAGATGCATACTAATCTTGTTTTTCTTCCGGAAGTCTTTGCAGAATTTTTATTTTTTAATTATAGCGTACTTTTTCTCTACTAAAACTAGATAGTATAGTGCGCAATGCATGTGTCTATATTTTGAATGAAGTCTTCAAGTGTCAGTCGGTTATAAATTTGCAACTATATGCAAAAAGTTTTGTTTTAGAACCTCTTAAAAACAACGCTTATCGTTGTTTCTAAGAGTTTTCTGGACATTCGACGTAAGCGCTTTTGTATTTTTTTTATGAAGTTGTACAATTGAATTAAAAAGAATTTAAAATAGTCATCATTCAGTACGAGGTACGGACAGACGCTGTAAATGTCAGATTAAGTCTAATTCATTCACATCTGACGATTGTAATAAAAGTGTTTTGTCGCTATAAATCATTGTAAATGAAAAACTGCATAATCGAAAAAGTTTATTTCCGTATTTTTCGGACATGAATTATTGCCAGCCAGTTTTTGCAAACTTTCGACAAAGGTTTAATATCAATAGAGTAGTGACAGTTATAAAGGTGGACAACCTAACCAAGTTCTTTCAAGAACAACGAAGACTACTTAGGACATAACTCTACTGATTTGTATGGTTTCATTAGGTAGGTCATACGAGTATTTACGGCGCCCTCTTGCTTACCTCAGAAGTACACAAGACAAGACAGGAATGTCTATTATATCAAAAAAATTTGGTCATACTTTTTCTTTTTCTTTTTTCAATTAACTTTATTGGTGCGAGTTAGTAGTAAGTATTCGTTTGTTTCTATAACCAGGGAACTAAATGAGTGCCCAAAATAATGCAACTGATCTTGATTCTCGAAATGCATCAATACAGTTTACGATTGATCGAACATGAATACATATGCATAGCTGTGTAAAGGTAATCTCAATTCCAAATAACTTCCAAAATTTTACAGATAAAACTTTTTATTGCCGCGATCGTAAAATGTTACTTTAGCACATCACTAATTTTAATAGCGAATCACGAATTAATTCGAC
The DNA here is from genome assembly GCF_000836215.1 of Papilio polytes. Lineage (NCBI taxonomy): Eukaryota > Metazoa > Arthropoda > Insecta > Lepidoptera > Papilionidae > Papilio > Papilio polytes. Next base: position 1,072,208 of record NW_013524901.1, read on the forward strand.
GCTAAAGCGTTTATCCTCCAGTTTATTATGCGTAGATTCGAAACATTCTGGTAATTTTTAAAAGAAAATTTCTTTCCTTTCAGTCATTTAGTGACGTACCATATCTTAAAATGATTAAAATTGCATTGAAATCATTCTCGTATATTCATAGTAAATTTATCTCAGTTTATTTTCTGCACTAAATTACGTAACTGCATAACTGGTTTGTTTAATCGTTACTATTATGTTAATTTGTCACTCACGCGCATGCAATGACATAAATGATCTAATTAGATGCAATCTCTTGTCATTGACTTTGTAAAGAGCCAGCCATCGCTCGGTGCTATCTTGACGGCCAGCATTACTGCATCAAAGTAGAGCAATGTAACTACTGAAATTTATAAACACTTGTTATATTTTAATACTTGACGTTAATAGCAAAGAAAAGTAAAATTAGGCAAGTTACCTTTTTAATTTACGATTCTGTGTCGAAATTAATGATACGCGTTAGCATGTACGTTTGAAAGATCTACCGAAGAATCTCTAAAGACTTTCGATCTATTCAAAATTATACGTTTTTAATCTTTACAAGCTACAATTTAGGCTGTACATTTCATTAAAGATTTCAACATGCAGTTTGTTTAATTTACGAGCAGTTGTTTTATAGACTGGCAGTCTAATGATGCACTAAAGAGTTAAGATTCCTAATATAGTACCAGCTTGATTAGTGCGAAATCCGATTAAGGAGCCTCAGCAGAACTTCGCATAAGTGGATCGGTATTTCAATGTATTGAGTCATGCGTCTTGTTTGTATTGCATTTTTTTTAATAATCAAAACATCACGCTTCTTTGATTATGATTGGTGATCCAAAGATTAAAGATACATCGTTTTTTTTTTGTAAGTCATCAATGTCGGACTAAATCGGGTGTAATCGTTGATGTGAGAATGATTGCAGCACAGACTTTTACTTAAATTTATTTAAAAAGTTAATAAAAACGTATTTTTATACAGTTACGTCTTTCTTTGAAGTTTGCGGAAGCTGCATTAATCTTTGATATTATATCTTTATAACCATCTCACCTCGCTAAGTTTAGTTTGATGTGCGAAATGATTCGGTACTTTTTTTTCATTAAGAATATGTTCGTCTAGTTCCTTGACCTAGATATCTTTATTACGCACACCTCCACGATTATACGTATAACGTTATCAATGTTTGAACAAATTGAATTCAAAGAATTTGTATTGCAATTAATATGAAAAGCAACATAACAGGAAATGCTGAGAATTTTTCCGTATTTTTTAAAAACTGAAACAAATTTTATGTGAACGTTGTAGTTGCAAATTCTCGCATACTAAACTTAATTAGGACTAACATTGCAATGATTATTGAGCCATGGTTCCTATTCTCATATGTCAAATCTAATGTAAAAAGGTTTCTAAGACTCTAAGACGATGATCGGTTCTCCGCTAGTTGTGGACCCGATTTAAAACACGTAATTGTGTCTGGCTGGACAGTTTATGGCTTGTCGTTTATTTTTATAGTGTCACATTCCCGCGCACGATGACCGACATCTTCTCTCTATATTGTCTGTGCCATAATCTCATCTGTACTTTTGCCGAGAATCTGTTTTATAGTTTACAAAATATTTACAGAAACAATCTATTACTGTTACAAATATGATATACAGCGTATACAGTCATAATAGCGCCGAACTGGTTTGCAGACAGAAACAATGGCTGTCAACGTGTTATTGTTTTAAATTAGGACTTCCTCGCGGCCCGGCTGCTAGGGCCGAGGCTCGCTCACTTTTCTTATTGGCCAGTTTATAGCCGTCTTCCTGTGTTTGCTTGTTCCTACATGCACTGGACTTGTTTACAGATTTATTAATTAATTTCTAATAGACCGATACGAGAATTTTGTAACAATCTACGCAAATTGTTGGCATTTTGAAGGTATGAAATATGAATCTACAGGTTAATGTTTGGCGGCAAAGAATTTCGATTTGCTTCATGATCTTTTATATAAATTAAGAAAATAATATTGAGACCTCATACAGTCAATTTTGCTGTTTGGAGAACGAATAGTAAAATTTAAATTAAAGAAGTTGTAATTTGTAGTGATATAAATAATAAACTTTATTGCATTGCAAATGGCGTATTTCCTGTGAGACTTGTTTAATAGATTAATCATTTAAAACGAAGGATATGAGAATTTTAAATTTTAAATAATAATTGCATTTTTCCGTCTATCGGAATTAGACTAATAATAAGTTAAATGTGAAATTGAGTTTAGATTAGATTGGAGATTATTATTTTTTTTTAATTCTGTGTTGATATTTAACTGCGGGCAGTTACCTTTTTTCTTGAACGTTGTAACTACATTGTAATTAAATTATGGAATAAACAAAGTGCGTTGCCTTACTTAATTACAAAAAGAAGCTTTTTTTACTTTAAGTTGAACGAATTCACAAGCAAAAATTAGGTGTAGAGAGTAATTACTGTTTTAGTGGTTACAAGGAAGTTACGGAAGACTGATTCCTTCACCAAATGTATATCGTTAGTTTTTTATTTTAAATTCTTGATAAAGTTTGCTAGGTATAGCAGGCACAAGCCATTTACACCTGACCTAATATAGGAAAGGAATAGTAGGCAATAGTAGTAGTCAAACCCAATACTTATCGTTTGCCTTCATGAACCAGACAACACACGGGTGATGTCAGTGACATATAGTTCAATAGTAAAAGAGACAGTTTAAATGCCTCCAACGGAGACTGCGGCCGACGGCATGCTGTGCCTGTCGCGACATGAGAACTGCCCCTGGCATGAGGCTCTCAAATCCGCGGAGATCACGTGGACTGGACTGCAGTACACCTGTCTAAAGATCTTGCATCTATACTGCAAGGTCTTCGAAAAGGAAGAGGTGCTAGAGATGGTTCTTAGGTAAGTTTGCATTTTCATTTTACTGTTTTGATGCTTTCGGTCACAAGACATCCTCTGTCAGATACAGATATATTTCTACAATTTTTTTTTTATATTTATCTATTCCTATGCTAGACGTCTTTCAGCGTCTGTTTCTTGAAAGGTGATCGAACCAATTACCGTTAGGTCGTGGAAAGTTAGATCTTTCATTAAACACTAACAAGAACGGTTTTATAGCAAGCCATTTGGTCTTTACGATAAGGCTAGCGTGTGATCTTCGATACATCGATTCCGCGTTGAGGTGTTATCGAGTAATACGAAATCATTAATTATCAAATCGCATAAAGTGTAGCGATCGTCCGAAATTACGGCCATTTAATGGAAACGAAAACATGTAATGTTGGCAATATCCCAGATATTTAACGCAATATGTGTACACTAGTATTTGCTTGTTTAAGATTGCTAAATGATATGAAAATATTGTTAATCGTCTTTTTATTGATTCAAAAAATTGAATTTTTGTAGCTTTAAAATTTTTACATTGCGATAGCTTAGATGGTTGGCCATAGAACAGCTATCAAAAAACTTATGTAAAGTTCTGACTTTGAGGTTTGATGTATTTGCAATTCAAGGCGGAGTTTGTAAAAAAGTTGATCTTGTGTCTCTCTTCATTTGTTTCAATACGATGTCATCAATGTCTTTATTAATTAAACAAACATTTATTGTTTTTTCAAGAATGTATGCAAGACAATATTTGTTTATTCCGAACATTGAATAAGCAGTATGTCTGATGTTTATTATTACGTTAATTTATTTAATAAACATTTAACAAGACGATTTATATTCTTTGTTGTTTAACATTTTTGCTGTGCTAAAAATGCATCAGATCCTAAAGAGATGAACTGCCTTGTTTGCAATTCTTTAGGCGTATATAGTAGAGAACTTTTATTAATAAAATAATCTGAATTTTAACAAATTCTTTCACTTAAAATCTATGGAACTCAATGAGGTTAAAAATAGCTGTGTTTACGATTTATTTGTCATGTCTAATCCGGACGTTTGGAGGGATAATACACGTGTTTCCTAATTCTTGTATGTAGGGCACGGTGGAGACATTCTTGGCATGGGGTTCGCCAGACGAAGGTCGACTGACGGTGATAACTATAAACTGTCAATTTGACAAGCTCGCTACGTCTCGTAGGACGTGTATCATTAACATCAAAGATATGTACATACTTTCATCTTGTATGATGAATGAGGAAGTCGTTTATTACAGAAATATGCGCCTTCTGTTTCAATAGAATTCTAAATACAACTCAATCGATAGAAAAGTTTTTGCTGGATAGTTAAAATTGTGTTTCAGCTGTCTTTTATAAATAAACTTGACCGCTATACAGTAATATTTATTTTTCAATTTTAACAATAAAAATACATCAGAGACAGAAACTAAACAATAGCTGAAAACTAGATCATAAACAATGATGAAAATTTCATACAAACTTTGAGAAAACCTTGATATGTGTTTCCTGTGCATGTGCATTACTTAAACCGTTAAATTATGATTTTTATTTATTTCACAATGTTTTTTGTAAACTGCTATTAGCAAAACGAGTGACGAAACAAAAGAAATCAGCTTTTTCGAATTTTGATTACAAAGAAATGACAGCTTCTAATTTTAAATTTACCCATTTACTATACAGAAACTCGTTAAAAGAACATTAAACGCCACTTACCCTTTGATTGGTAAGATTTTTATGTAAGGCGTGTCTACAGATACTGTAAGTCTTCGACCCCGACCTTTACCTCGAGTCTAATGGAACTAACCAGCCAAGCCCACCGCGTTTACTTTGCATTGCTTTCAGAACAAATAGATCTGATAATAGGGTTCCCACACCACCTTAGATCAATGTTAAGATTGTATACGTATAAAGACAAATTTATTAAAAATACTGACATGAATGCTTGCTCAGTCCATTAAGGACAAGTTTCTATAGCAACATAACAAAAGATTATTCAATGATAAAGAAAACAAATTAAATATCGATAATAAAGTTCAAGCATTATTCTGTAAATTTTTTTTTCACTTTGTATTTAGTGGACTGTGACATTAGACCTTCGACATTCATCGATGTGTTTTAAAACATGTTTATTTGGAACAGGCTGTAACATTTTATATCAGCGCAGCAGCCGTTGTTTTGACATGGTCTAACATGTGAACGGTTCGATTGTTTTTGGAACTTACCCAAGAAGTATCCATTGTTGGTAACGTCATCTCATTCATGTGCCATGTACTCATCCCCCTTACGTCACTATAATAAATAAATTGTAAAACTATTTCGGTGTGCCATACGACCGCCTCGTGATAGTACAGGAAGCGAGAATCATTTTATATTTATGTGATACGTAAATTATTGTAATTTATGGTTATTTAAGTACACACACTTATTGCAGCTGTTTGTACAACGCGTGCACAATAATATGATACCACTGTCGAATATTCTAGCTCTATTTATTAAAATAACTACACAGTCCAACAACTCAGGAATACATAAATGCAAATTTCAATTTACATATATCATGTAATTAACACTACATTGGGAAACCATAATAACTAGGCTTTTCCGTGTTGAAAGCATTGTGGTTAAACCATATTTTGAAACAGGTGACAAAGGTTTTGTGTGATTATTACGCAAATTTTGAATTAAAATTTAATAATTTAAGTTCACTGGTTACGATATTTTATGGTATTTAACACATTATTTGCAAATTGATTGGACTTCTTTATTGTTTAAAACATTCCAAGTTCCACTGTACCTGACTCTCCTCGTGTAAGTTTTCATAACTATGGGTTTATTCTCTATTGTTAGGGTAATGTTCTCTAGATTGTCTTTTGTTTAATACGTCTTATGTTTCTCGAGACGTAAGCATCTTGTACGAGTTTCATAACGAGCATTACAATTAGGACATGAACATGTAGTTATTTCTCCTTTGACTTCTTGACGCAACTATGACAATTTTTTAGATGTTCAGATTACTAGAATGACAAAAATTATTTCTGTTATAAAATAAATGTTACAGTAAAAGAATCTATAAAAATGTAGTACCTTGTAACGATTTAATATAAAAAAAATGTACCAGGCTGTGCCAAGATTTGATCACTAAATTCGTATACATTATTAAATTTGATAAATGTGTCAATCTAGTTTATAAATATGAAATTAAAATCGGGTATGTGTGTCTATTGTATATTGTTTGTATGTGAATATTTTCCTGTTTTTAGTGTTAGATATTTAGAAATGACTTCCTTTAAAATATATACGGACGGCCATATTAACAATACTTGTAAATTACTTTAAAACACACAAACTGAACTACTACACTAATATATCGAACGTTCCATCGTGAAGACCAGTAAAACACTGAGCTTGTTGGCGACTGAGCGCCGAGACAGCAACTGAGTCCGAGCGCCTCCTTGCCAAATATTTTATAAAACTACCCCCCACTATTCCTTCCGTTTCCTAATATTGACAATATAATTGTTTTAAATAAAGATAAATGTATTGATAAATAGCACAGATTAACAAATAACTTTTAAGAATGCAGAATACATCAAAAACAATTAAAAAGCTAACACTACAAAAGTATAAAGAGTCAAATAACAGAATGAGGGAATGAAAAAAATGTTTTTGTACATGTATTCCGTCAGTGGGAATTCACGTTAACACAATTTGCGACAACTCGAACACATGTTTCTATAATTAATAATAATAACGTACACAAACATCCTGTAGATTACAAACTCATTGTTTTATACAGCGGATGTAACTCGCTTAGAATAATCTTACAGGTGTTGTGTCTAATATGTTATAGCCTCTATAAACTGTAAATACGTTGTTATGGGGCAATGTTAACCATTTATGAATGACCTCTTATGGTATTTGTATAAATGCAGAAATTGTATATTTTCTTTTAACACTACTGATATGTTTGTGTTTGTAATTATGTTATTTTTATTGTGATATATTATCGTGTTACGAAGTGAAAGTTTAATACAACAGGGTGCTCCAAAACTGATACAACTGTATGTTATATTGCTATAGTTTTAAACATTAAGGAATTTTATGTTAGCATAATGACGTAGTTAAAATTTATATTCGCTTTGTTCAGGATGTTATTAAATTTAACGTCCCTCGTATTCTCTGGCTAATCAAAACCAGTCATTGTCGCACCTGCTATTTCTTCGCACCTACGCCACACAACCGTCTCGCTAAGGCCGAGTTCACATTGGATCTGTTCCAACTCGCCATTCGCGAAAAATGAATCTGTCACGTATTTCTAACGCCTATGAAATAAATAAATAACGATGATTTATTACCCTGGTGGCGATTTCACCGCTGGAAGTTTAACGGCAGCGGCAATAAATGACGATTGTAAATTAAGAATAGATTTATGATTGTTTTCATTGGAAGCGCGAGTGCTGTGATCGACCGCGGTTTTGTTTTCTCTCCGGTGTGTACATGTCTTTAGATAATTAATTACGTCATTCCTTCATTTGAGATTTACGTTTTGCAAAGCATTTAAAGTCCTTAAATTTAAGAAGCGTGCGCAACTGCAAGGCTATGGTAAAGTATTTAAATATAAAAAAATCCGGTATTCACGGGTCTTTAAGTCTTGAAGAATATTTCCTATTGAAATCCATATAGAATTTGTATCGAGCTAGTTAAAATATTTTCCTAACAGCTTGAAAACAATCGTAAATCACACATCAAAGCAATGTGTTTCAATACAGTCTATGTGTTTCTAATGATAAACAAACTTTGTTATGGCGAAACATTTGTTACCTTGTTCTCGTACGTCATGGTTTTGACTAATTATGACAGACATAAACTTAATGATTTCACGTTTTGTTGTTTTGTTTTCCGCGCAATTCTCTCTTTTTCTAACTTTTTTATTCATAGTGGCCAGTATGAATCCTGTAGTATGCAAACTCCTTGTCTGTCAAAGAAGTCTAGTACTTCAAACTACACTTAAGCACAGTCAAATAAACTTACGAATTGCTATACAAAAATGTATACCTATTTTTGTATGGAAATTGCGAATATATTGCGTTATATCTTCTGCATAAACAATAGCAGCGGTTACCGGTTCCTGCCACAACACGACGCATTAACTGCACCCGAACTAAATCGCGTTGTTTTATGATTTAATGTGTGTCAACCTTGTGTCAACAGAACAAAATGTACGAGCGGAACGGAGTTTTTACAACTCCGTTATAAATATTAATGTTTTGTCATTAAATCGTGCCTGACTATCGAAATAGAATTAAATACATACAAAAATTATAAATGCCTGAAATCTTTGCGACGCTAAAATTGTAAGAGATTTATACCGAACTATACCATAGATATTTCTAAAATTTTATTACATTTCTAGGCCGTGTTTAGTCTTTGGAAAGTCAAATCACTTACTATTTCATTTGACCCCAATACTATAAATAACCTCGGTTTATTTTCATGTTAATCTTCATAAATTTTCGTCGTGTGCCGCAAGTGCTTTATGGGCGTGAAGACAACATTGTAATTAGAGCAATGAGTGAGATACAACGTAGTGTGCCATCGCGTTATCTACTTTAATACCTATGTAGATTGTGTCCAAAATATTTTGCATGTTGTATGAGCGGAAGTCAAAGTATTTAAACAATAACTAGGGATGTCTTTTTAGCAGATGTTACATAAATCCTCTTCATTACTAGATTTGTCCACAAAATCGTGATTTACTATTTACAGATATCAATAATCAACATTGAATCGAAGAGAGAATGCAAAATACACTTTTTTATACATTAAATCGAGTAAATCCGGACCGACGTAACGGTCTTCAAATCATCGCAGAAGAAATAAATCGACTCGGTGACAAAATGCAGTTGTCCGTATCTACGACAAACATTCGAAGATTAACGGGCTCGTGGTGAATGATAGATTATTGTCGGGGTTCTATTTCCGAAACAGTTTTCATACGTCAACACATAAGAACCAACGAAAGTCGAAGACATTTTCACGCATTACAAATTTTTAATAATATTGTTAAATATATTTTTAATAAAGTTTTGACATAGTAATCATACTCGCAAATAGATAATACGATTCTTTCCGCCATAGCTTTCATTTAAATGACTTAATTATCACCCTTTATGACGGCGATAGCAAATAATCAACTTTTTAATTCATTGCCATTAAATGTTCGTCAGAGTCAGCCCTATAATTATACAATCAAAGGATTAATAGAAAGGCATGCAATAACAAAAGTCGTTGACATCATAGATGGCGCCGCCGCTGCAGCCTGCGCATACCAATTAAGCGAATTACGAATGCCGTGGGAACTGACGCTATCTCATATCGGTTGTTACGAACCACCGTGGTCATTATTTATCTATATGCAAAGTATTCAGAGGATGTTCAAACAAAAATTTAAAAAATTTACTCTACGTGAAACTTGGGCATTAACTATAATAAAAAAAAAATTCTAACATCCTGTATAAACAGGTAAACTGTTGGTATTCCTAGCTTCCAGACCAGTAACTTAGATTACTCACGGAAAAGAATAGCGAAGGACAGAAAAGTTGCGTGAAATCTTATGTATAATGCGACTAGACATAAGAATAATTGTGACCCTGTATAGTTGAGAGGTGGGTTTAAGGTTAATATCAAAATGTTAAGCCATTATGTAGAGACAGGGCGAAGGCCGCAGGTGTGTCCGGACACTGATATCATTGGTTGGAATAGAAGCCACAAGACATAGTGGACGTTAAACTTCTATATGGATCTTATCTAATTTACAAGGCCCATGCTATGAAATGAAAGTTCAGTACATTTAAATTACCATGGGTTAGAATACTTATAGTTATAATCTGGTTATTTTCCAACCTGCTTTTGATTCCCTTACGTAGCTATTACATTAGGGAATAATTTCTAGTACTTTCGTGTTACATTTGTAGTGAGGTATAATAGATATCAGTACCTTTGGACCTTTTAGTGTTTACGATATGAAAACAAATAGCGCGGGATGTGAGGTACGTTGCGGCGCTACGGCCCCAGAATAGATGTTTGGAGTACGTTCTGTTTTATGTACACTGTGTTCCGGATACTATCATAATTTCATATATTGACTATACCTTTGAAAGTTTTGAGGATTACATAAAATATATATTTTTTTAATTAAAAACTTTATAAGTAACATGAAGTAGCAATAAAATCCTTTACAACCTCTTCGGTTTTATTTTGGGATCTTATTGGCCGTTGAAAGAAATAATTCATGTTGCCTGACAAACGAGTGTAATGTTATTTAGGAACCTTAGCCAAATTATGTTGTAAGTTACCTAATAAATGCAACTTAAAATAATTGATATTTCATATTTAGACGCAAGGAATGCTGAAAATAGGCATTTTAATTTTTAAGATTCTTAATTTTTAAGACTAGTCTTGATGTTTTATAAACTAATGGTGTTCGTAGTGTGAGAGTGAATCATTTTAGGTCGTCTGCAATTTGCCGGCGGCGTATCGCGTACTCGAGCAGGTAGCGTGGCATTGTCCAGGTTGCCTAGCTGTCCGCAGCTGGTTCATGTATATTTGCTTGTCGTTGTAGTTCAAGGTTCTATGTAAGAACGTGTACGCACGAGTATTGTTAAACAAGAAATCAAGAATTCTAACACATTATGCTACATAGAGATTGGGAGCTTTATTCACTATTATAATCGTGTTTTTTTTTTTCGATTGAAATCTATTTTGTAATGTTTTCATATCTGCGATAGCCTTAATTAAATTGTAACTTAACAATTGCAGTCTGCGCCCCTGTCTCTTCAGAGTTCACTCCGACAGGGCATTGATTTAAAGCACTTATCATATTAATAATGCGAAATATGTGCACTCAGTCATATCGGACGAATGACGTCACATCCCGACCCGCCATACAACGACCCATCTTAATGCAAACAACTTGACACGTGCCTTGATGTATTGTGATTTCGGGTTCTTAGGTAAAGCTAACGCACTCAGAATCATCGAAAAATGACTAAGGTATCCTTAGTGCAATGTAGCACTAGCACGCGCAAATTGTATTCCCTTTGACCACTTGATGACTTTTAGTAAATTAAGGCAATGAGTTTAAAAACAAACTGACATAAAACAATTGAATATTGTTATATAAGTAAAACAAATGAAAATCGTGTAGATTAAAGTTTGCAGATCAGCATAACGATATCACACTTTACATATTCAAGTTGTCAAGTACAGGCATTGATGTGCGACGGACGGTCACGCCACATCGCCGGCCTATTAGGTGTACGACGCCACGATCCTGCTCACACCAAGTATTTATAGATGACACTTGTTTGTACATGCTAATTGCATAAATGAATCCTCGCTGTAGGGTTGGCAGTATTTATGTGGATTCATTTTTGTATCAAAACCGTAACAACCCTAATTTTTCTTACCAATATTACCTACAAACATTTTCCATAGCTTTATTTTTTAGTATCCTTTAAAAATAATTCAGCTTGAAAGTTTGTGTTCGATGTGAAAATATTCTGATTTTTATGTGTGATGAATTTTCACAAAAGCAACTGATATTCTAAAACGACAAAACAAATGTAAACAAATATATCTTCGTAAACTTGAAACTAAAAGCTATTTTCAATCATACATGAACCTGCTGTAGATCAAATATTACACAAAAAGACTACAAACTGCGGACTCCTGTGAGCAATCGTCTGGGCTATTTATATTGCACCTCAAAGATACTTGTACTGAGATTTATCAGACAAAGATAATTAGTCCATTACATTAGTGAAATGTAACTTTGTAAGATAAACACAACATACCATTAAACTCAAACCCATAACACGAAGGGTTACTGATAAATAAACAGAAAAGACTCAATATTAACAGTAGTAAAATAAAAAAAATAATTATGACTCTAATCGTCAACTGTTAGCAATTCAAATTTTTATTAATATCTGTTGTATGGTTTTCAGGAAGACATGCAAGTCGTGCGGCTGCGATCGGCTGCAGCACTCGGTATACCACGAGGAGCTGGGCTCCGTGCGCGACCGACTCGGGCTGCGCGACGCTCGCATCAACCATCACGCCTACGACAGCCCCCCCGGACTCACCGCCAAGCAGGTAATAATAGCGAAATAATCCTTGATGCTGACTACAAAAAAAGATATCTGTTCCTACGTCTATATCACTGGAATAAAAATTATCCAATATCATAAAATGTCCGTCGTTTCACCCTCAAAAAGACATAAGCTCTTCTAAATTAGTGAGTAAACCGCAACAAAACAAAGTTACAGTTATATGAAGTTCGGTACTGCATAATTAACCTTATATTATTATATATAAAAAAGTGCTTTGAACGTAATGTTTTCAACAACGTGGTATAAACAATTGTACTTGTATAGCGTTAAACATGTCGTACCCAAAGTTTTATCCAATGCTTTATCCTCGATACATTCATCAAAGATTGCGTACAAAAAATATAAAAACGAATATCCGAAAATAACCGACCTCCAGTTCAGCAGGAACACTACCGTTTACTACGTCTGTCAGGTGTCGATTAGCGCCAATACTCCCAAACTGGGTGCAGTCAATGTCAGTCGTCGCACGCGGCCTTCTCACCTACCAACTATAGTAACAGTATTAAAAACTTGCAGATAATTCATTGTCAAGACTTTAATTTTTTATCGGAAATTATTGCATTATTGTAGGCATATGTATTTTATTGCTAATGTTTTACATTACAGACGGAATTATACTGGGCATCGCTGGCAGAGCGAGCGCCGACCAGCGTAGGGGGCGCAACCGGGTCGGCGGCATGGCGCGCGTGGAGGATCCGCGCACTAGCTATGCAACTGCCAAAACAAGATCTTTCACTCTCTCATTGCCAACATATTGATGAACAGCATCGTAAGCAGTTTGAAGATTTCGTAGCGGCCAGAAACGAAATTGCTCTTGACATAGGTAAGCAGCGCCATCTGTTGAGAAAAGACAGTTTAAATTTCACATTTCATTTTTCTGCTAAATGTTGAAATTGTCTACTTATAGGTCTAGCTTGCCAGCATCATGGTGCTTCTATCGAATGCATGGGATGCAACAAACCTATTCGGAGTGGAAGTATTATGGTTCAGGCCCCAAGGATAGGTGAAGAGGTAAACTTTACTCATTATCTGAGTAGTAAACGTAATTACTCGTATATACTCAAACAATAAAGCAATTAATTACAAAGGTGGCGTTCCACCCTGCGTGTTTCACGTGCTCTGAGTGCGACGAGCTGCTGGTAGAGCTGGCGTACTGCGCACTAGACGGTCGGCTCTACTGCGTCCGCCATTACTCCGAGCGCCTCAAGCCACGCTGCCAAGCCTGTGATGAGGTAAGTTAAACTAAAAGAAATATGCCATCTATCAGAGAAAAGAATTAATCAAAAAACTAGATTTTACTACAAGGGAAATTTTGCCTCAGCATGCCATCTATCGAAGAATAGTCACATCAACCTATGTCTTTCCGACGACAGATGGCAAGCTATGCTCGTCACCTTTCGCAGAAAATTCATGTAAACTGTAATACTGCCATCTGTTAGAGAAAAGTATCATGTTTAAATCCATCTTTCCGACGATAGATGGCAGGCCCTCGAACAATAGTGTCATCTATTGGATAAAAGCATCATGTTTAAATCTATCTTTCTGACGCTAGATGGCAGGCTTACTATTTTTAATCACGCCATCTGTTGATGAAAAAAGTAATTAAAGATACTTCAATTATCACATATTTTTTTAAGCAACAATTATGTACATAATATAAGAAATTATGACCTGTGTGTATGGAAAATTACGCAATTAATAAGAAAAAAGTAATTAGATAGTAAAAATTAAAATATTTATGTTTTACAATAGTTCACGGCGAAGCGTTTAGTCGTATCTACAGGCGGGTTTAAAGTGTCAGTGGGTAAACAATGTTTGATTTTCATTGAGAATATAATGGATACGGCTGTGAAATAATAAACAAAAGTTCCCACATAAACGAACGCACAAAGGTATGATTACGTGGCATCAATGGACGCTATTCTGGTCTCTAATCGACCACCTGTCAGCGTGAAGAAAGAAGAAGTGACAGATGGCCGTAAATGTGGGAGCTCAAATTATACATCTCAGTGGAACAGTATTTGTTACATCTTGCTAAAAACATTGTTAAAAAAACTTGATAGGCGTCAATATGGATTGTAAAAAAATTGTTAATCGCCTGTTAAATTTTTATGATTTATGCCTGTGGTGTCCCTTACTTGCCGAACACGGATTTTCTACCTTTACTTTATCTTGTATTCAACCCATCTTACATCTACTGTATGTATGTATTGAATGGTCGTGAACAATTTTGAAATCATTTTAATTAAATATCGCATTATACGAAATCAAAATGCATTATTGCAATCTCCTTTCAATCCATCGTGTATTTGCGTCGGACAGTGTTCGCCACGTTAATTATAACCGCCCCCAATACACCGCAACCCGCGCCGTATGACTAACACAACGCAATGAATGCAAGTTGATTACAATAAATATAAAGCATTATTTATGACATCGGTAATAGCCGCACTCGAGAAATCCCAAGGTGGTTGATGTTGATATGCATAATCCCGTTATCATTAGACTTTAGTCCTTTCATTATATATACTAGAAAATGTGCCATATAAGTCTATATAAAATTATTTAAATTGCGAATGCTTAGTATAAGAGAAATTTGCATACATTTTTATAATCTACCCATTTGATTGCAACCTTTGTAAGTACAAAGCTGTAAGCTGAAGCACGTGAAAAAATAACTAACATTATATTGTTAAAATCCGCTTCCTCTTCTCTGCTGGGCTGCGCTGGGCCATGACAATATAAATGAGGTGCAACTGTGCTCCCATTCATGCGGGAATGGCGCTTCTATAAATCATCCGCGTGTCGTAAACTTCGTGGCCTCGCGGATGCGAAAAGCTCGATTCCCATAAATGTCAAATTGTGAAAAACGAACTCCTATGTCTGTTCACAAGGTCTCCAGATTTACGAACAATCCGGTCTTTTATAATTGTGGTTAACACATTTGTGAACATTTCTGTAACGATGTAAGAGAAACCTCAACATCACTCATTCAACTAAAATACAGTTTTTGCTATTTCAAATAAATTTTTAAGGTGATGCTAATTTCTATCTTTAGAAATCTACCATTTTCTTGTAATACTTCTGTACATTTCTCCTTGAAATCAAACACAGCTCTTGGATAACCTTCTTAGTTGTTTACAGTAGATCCTTCTATATTTGAACATTCCATACCATTTACCACGTTCGCCTAATAAATTACTTTAGTTTTAGTTAAAAATAAACTTTTGGTACAGTTAGAGTAGTGTGCAGAATCGTTCACACCTTGTCCGCCATTCGGTCGAAGCTGCCCAGCGCGGGAAATTCGCGCGCCCTTACACGATCAACGTTCAGACGCGCTAGTTGTTAAACTCTGCACAGACTAAAAAAGTGAAAAGAAAACCTTTTTTGTGGTAAGTTAATTAACTAATAATGTCTGTTAAATGTTAAAAAGATTATCTTACAAAAAACGGCAATTTACTTTAAGTAAAAGTCCGGTAAAGGCTACTAGTTTCAAAGTATGTTTCTGGGTGTGTCGAGTTTTAACAATTTCAATATTTTAATCTATTATATAAAGAAGGATGTAGGGTTCTCTTTTGTTTATTGTAAATTAAACTATCTTCCTTTAACGATAGCTAGAATAATAAACTTAGATGTTATTATTTTACAAATATCAAACAATAATAAAGTTTAATTGTGAATGGTATAAGTCAATAACAATAAACAGGAATTGAAAACTGTCTTAAATTTTATTTTCATAATCCTCATTTTAAATTATTAATAACCTTTACAATTACGATCAGTGATTTATTGAGCGTGCATCTGAAGTGTGGACTATATCGTGCAGATAACTGAAGCTAAAAGCAGTTGCCTAATTTGCTTGGAAAATTAACTTTGAATTATTTAATAAACTGATTTATTAGATAATGAATTCTGTTATTGTGATTTATTGAAAAAGAATTTATTTACTTTTCATTTAATATAAAATCGTTTAACGTAGTTTATTATTTTCTAATTTTCCGCTAATGTTGTAAGGTGTGTCAACTACGTGTCGCTCGACTATCGATCCCCTAAATAGCGATTGATCTCTTTGAAGTGTCGGTCGTCTGGGAATGTTTACGGACACAGCTTCGTAATAAATATAATTAACCCACGTCTACGAGGACTTGGGTAACGGTGGAGTGAGAATTCAAACCTCTTTCAACAGTTATCGAAGACGTGCCTCCTCCAGTGTTTTGTTTCCAGTTGAAGATTATTTGAACGTTTCAAATTTCCCCGCGTTTCTAGTGTATCTCTGTACGAGACCTTTAGTGAGATTTTAATGTAAGTTTTTTTTTAATTATATCATTTCTTAGTTTTAATTCATGTATAGTCAGTAATTTTTAAATTGAAAAATATATTTCAAATTTCTATTACGGATTATACTTATTCGTAGTAAAAACAAATAATAGATGTACCGTTTTAAAGTTTCTTATTTTAAATTACAGTTAATAAAAAAATGGAATAATTAATGTCGATTTACAACTTTACTTTTGGACATTGTAACTAAAAATAGTTATGCTATCCGATCACAGATGGCGCTGAAGTTAAATAACGTAAAGCTGAAATTGCTTTGAGTATTCCTATTTAATTTTTAATAGTAACGTTTTTATTAGATTTTAAAACGAAAATTATTTATTGCAATAATTCATTTTTTTTTATTTTACGAGCATCTTCTATTCCTATGTCCCCGAAGTGGGGCCGAGGGCGTCCACAGTACGCCGCCAGCTCGCTCTGTTATTTTACGAGCATACTTTGGTTAATTATAATTTTGTTATGCTACAGTGATTTCATTGGCATGCGAAAGTTTAGATGGATGGATGGATGGATGTTTGTTAGAGTTAGCCTAAACGGCTGAATGGATTTTGATGAAATTTGGTATAGATGTGGAGGATAGTCTGGAAGAACACATAGGCTACTCACTTTTATTTTTTTAATTCCACGCAGAAGGAGTCGCGGCTTAAAGCTAGTTTCATTATAATTTTTAAATCATTGTTATTGGATATACGATTATGTTGGCTTGCCTCAATAAATAATTAAAAAGCTTTTGTTTTCCATCGTTTCAGGAAAATTTGGATACATTATTTTCGAATAATGAATATGTTTCCATTACATTTGGTGATAAAAATATTTATGCCTTATAGTCCATTTGCGACAAACTATTCGCCGCGCAATAATATGTTGCAGTGTTGTGTAGGTCAGTTACACTGCAATGTCCTTCTCTGTCGCCAACAAAATGTATGAAAATCATAGTTTATACATACAACATGTGTTTATAATTTTTTTAATTCACAATGTCTTAGACGTAACATCTGAACAAGGTTAAAAGTAAAATTTCGTTTTTTATGTTTAACTAATCGCCTTTACATTTATTTCAATACAAACACCGCGTTGAGACAACTCGATTAGTCTACATTTGACAATAAGATTTATACAATCATGGAATGTGTTTGCATATTTCTAGGCTGGAGTAATTAATGTAAATCCCACACCTTGTGGCCTATAAGATCGGTGACACTTTGTTTTCCGCCCACCATCTTTCATTTTGTTGCAATAATAATCTCAGTAACACTTGGAGGTCGACCGTGAAAAATGTCGTTGACATAAGCCGTGCGAATAATTGGCAAAAATATAAGAATCTGCGCAGTTGATTATCTCTTGACATATTGACGCTTACAATTTGACGGCTCGCCAATTCTATTATATTATTTATTTTAAAATAATCTATTTTTGTGTAATAAACCATTGTTTTCTTTTGATACAAATATATGGTAATAATTATTATACAAATTTTAGCTTTCGCCCGCGACTACGATCGCGTGGAAATAAAAAAGGGGACTATGTGTTCTTTCAGACTATTCTGTACATATTTGCCAAGTTCGACACACAAAACATCGAGAACCGATCAGCCGTTTAGGCAACAAACTTTAATAAATCCGTTCATCCACCCATCCGAACTTTCGCATTTATAATATTAGTAGCCAATGGATACGATTGTTATCGAATTGAAGAGAAAAATTAATATCTTGAAACAAACACTTAATGATTTTCTTAAAAATTTTGTCTATAAAACAACAATTTTATGAAAGTACAGTACAATATTTGAAAGTATATATCAACAATTAATTAAATACAAGATGCCGCCATGACATTGAAAATAAAAAACCAGATGTCTTTAAACATCAGATAGTAATTCATTACGAAGAAGTACGTAAATCGTCATAAAATACGATCTAAAAAACGAAACTGTCAGACGAAAGCGAAGCGGACTGTTCGCGCGGCCGTCCTGCTTCGGATCAAACGGCAAAGCAAGAATGATTTCATCCGATATATCTTCATGATCCGTAAATTTCATTTTAAATGTCCGATAACCTTGTAATCGTTAAAAATAAATGAACGGTAAAACACGTAACATTTAATTTATTTAATTTATATTCAGCCGTCGACCCCGTAATATAATAATTTAAATGGCATTTTAGTTAAGTGACAAGCCTACGAGTCGTTAATAAACTTAACCCGATGCCAATATAAGTCCGGTACACTTAATGGACCACGATACGATCTAATACAATTATTTAGTTGCATATGGATTCTCTTGGATGGCTCTGAACGGCTTCGTAAAAACTTCTCTCTTCCATAAACCTCCGATAGAATAGAGCAAGTTTTTTTTCTATTTGATATCAATACTTAAGTTTATTTAAACAAATAGCGCTACGAAAATTTACTTATATTTAGCCACAACATAATTATTCTATTAAAAGATTCTCTCTATCTCTTTCTCCATTCAACCGCGTCTAGTGCAAAACATTTTTATGAATGAAGGCATTGAATGTAGGCCGCGAAAACCTTGAAATCTGTTTGTGCGTCGTTGTACGCCGTTGTAACGGCGTTACTATTTCGTGACGCTACGTTCTACGTTATTTTATTTTCGTTCGTTACTTTACGTAAGAAAATACGATACATTTCCAAAAAAATCTTAACACTCTAGAATACATTGACCTTTATAAGTATAACGTTTAAAATATTAATATCATACTAAAATAATATTGTATTTCGGTAGTGTTAACCTTTTAACACCAATACGGGCTGCGTCCTTATTGCATGGGCCCGGCCAGTGGTGCGCACGGCCCGCGTGACGTCACGCGGTGTAGAGTTTCAGCGCTCGCCCGCGCCGCGCCACTTCTGATTACTTTCACTACAACCAAAGGCAAGGTCATACAAAGCTTTTACGGCACTCTGGTTAAAGAGTCCAGGTGCATTTACATTATCATAGTCTTTTCATTTCTTTTGATTTGAATTTAGAAATTAATTAACCATAATTTACTATAGAAAAAAAAATCAGACGAATTGAGTACCTCCTTCTTTTGGGAGTCGGTCAACAAAATAAATCATATAGCCAGTTTGATCTTTAAACAAAATACGGTGTCGTTAGTGTTTTTGTTTTAGTATCCAAGGAAGGTGTAACAATAAATCAATTTAAAAACTTTTTTAATTTGATAAATTCTCTATAATACAGTGAAAGCCGCCCATCTCTTGCGAACAGTGTTGCAATTGTATTTAAAAATATTGTTTTATCCAAAAGAACTATATAAAAGACATCATTTTCATCAAAATCTTCAATTTTAATCAAATACTCTTCTCTTCAAAGACTAACGTAAAATGATTTCATTATGTTGGTAACAAATCTCCTCTCTGTTAACTGATTTCACACGGGCCTGCCCGCGTCATCACCACGTCATACACGCTGCAATTAGATCCGTGCGATTTACAGACATACAGACGAACCGATCGCACCGGACTAACATTAACATCGTTTACATTCTATTAATATTATTGAATACAGATCACTAGCTGCTTGTTCTACCAATGCAACTCTTTAATAAACTTTATGGCTGTTATATATCTCGTGAACATTCAAATATAGAAATCGATAAACTTTTAAATTTGATTAAAGTTTGTAATAATCAGAAATTTATACAATATGTGAAAATCAAATCTCACTACCTACAAAAGTGAACGAATTCGAACTAAAGTAAATACATTAAAAACTTTATGAGAATCTATCTTTGATCGGTTTATTATATTTATCTATTGTTTGGCATGCATACAACTATAAAACGATTGTAGAAGCTATTATTTGAGTTCTAACCACTACCAATGTACCGTGTTTGAGCTTTGAAGTATAGGAAATTACACGATTAGTCGCATAGAGCATGCATTAACAGACACCTCGAAAATATCACTAAACTAGCTGTTCCCGTGCGACTTCGTCCGCATGAAATTATATTTGGTTGTTTATTACAAATGTCAAAATGACATGACATGATGACAACCTTGCTTCCTTGATGTCCAGCTTTAGGGTTTTTATCCAAAATATTTACCCCCTAAGTTTAATGATGTTAAAATATATAGCATAAAGCGTGACGCAATTGTAGGGTTTTTTATTTAAAAAAAAGAATTATCCAAAAATATGCTGTAATTGCTGACATCTTAGGCAACAAAGAAGTGTGTGTTTACGCTTTATTATAATAGTATAGATTAGAAAAAATCCATTTTACGTCGTTTTTTGTTTTTAATATAAAACAAGAATGAGAATGTTTGTAATTCTTAGCTTCTAAACATTTAACCAATGGATTTAATTCACTCCTAGGTATTTTAAAAAAGATCGATTAGGAAATAAAAATATCTTCAACATTAAAATGCGATAATAGTTTAAATTCTTACAATGGTTAGCTAACAAGTACGTTAGTAAATTATTTAAACAATTGATTGCTAGTTCTCACAATAGATTTATTTTATTAGTAAATGGAATAAAATAGATAAACCGAGAAGTAAATTATGGTGTTGATTTTTGAATAAAAAGTTTTTTTTAGTCTCTGAACGTATGTCAATTATATCATTTCCATTCCCAGAACAAAATTCAATAATAATATGTAATTACAAGTAATTGCAGACAGAAAGGAAGTTTCCGTCTACAATATAGCTATTGTATATACTTATAGGCTTGGCAATAAAATAATTGGCAACGTGACAACGGATAGCCGATGTTTTTCTACGAAAGCTGCCGACGCTAAATGTCATGTCTTTTGAGGCGCGTGCGCAAATAATAGCGCACCAGATGTTATTGTTTCGATTGTTTTTTTGTTCATGGATGAAATTAATAATTCCTGCTTTTATTCATAAAAATCTTATAATGAATATCTGTTGTTGCTTTACAATTCTGTAACTGCCAATATTATTTGTTGAACAATAGCCATATTTTGCAGTGAAAATATTGCTTTAGTTAATTTGCTGTTATGGCGATTTCTAGTGGCCTAGTCATTAATCATTTGAGATAGAGTTTCCTAGCGGTTTTTGTGGTTACAAGCCTGCTCTGTTCAATACGGAAGCTTATAGGTATTTTGCTTTTAAAATATAAAATATTGTTATACTGCTAATGAATTTTAGCATAACATGTAGACAGTTTCTTCTTAAAAATTTAATTTTAATACCGGACTTTAAACACTCATTTTATCTCTTCTTTAAATCTGCTGACTCACTAACAGCCAGTGTGATCAATAATATACTTACTATTTTAGGAGCAACGAAGTCTGATTTCAATGTCAGATCATCGGAGGCGTAACGTTGTATCAAAATAAATCTCCGCCTATGAACAACGGCTCGGTTTTTGAATATTGCTTGAGTTATTAGACGCTTGTAAAAATAGATCCACAGCAGAGAGTTGCGAGGCGGATAAGCTTTAATTTGATTAATTGCTCATGTAAATTAATTTGTATAAACATCAATGATGTTACCCACAATACTCATAAAATGTAATGGAAATCGTGGTTCTGATTAATATGTTTGCTTTATTAAATAAAGTCTAATTGACCAAAAGCTTCATTACAAAACGATAAGGAACAAATGTCTCATTAAATCATTTGATCCATCCAATTCATTGTGACAAAATGAACCTCATTGAGGAACCTTGAACATCGAGATTAAACGAGACATAATCGCAACGAAGTTTGGCCACACGGCCAAAATTATATTCTAAAAGTGGACACTAATCTGGCAAGAATAGCATTTTAATTTTCAGTTGTTCATGTCTTGCCCCGGCGTCACATCGCTGCATCCCGCGCCCCGTCACCCACTCGTACTCCGAGGAACTTTAACCCCACTCCTACCACCCCCTTAGTTCGTGCCCCGAAGAATGGGACTGATGCTTTCACTCGTGATATCATATGCGGGAATAAACGAAGCAATAGAATGCTTGAAGCACATAATTAGGGGTGTCGTGCCCGACGGCGAACCAAACTTTGAAGTACTGGTGGAATACTACACGCGGCTACTTAATAAATCATCAAACTCATCGTCCCCCGGAGAATGGATAAAAGAATGCGGTCAAGGATATCTCGTCTTGACGGAAGATAAAAATGGTTCACTCAAATCCGCAGCAGTCAAATATTATGGACAAACACGGTCGGCCGCCATCTTGTTCTCGACAAAGATCTCTAGTTTCGGCCAAGAATCTGTCGAAGAGACTTCACAAGCCAACGGTACCTATGGAGCGGACCTTTATACACCGACTAAAACTAAAACAATTATATCAAATACTTCCGAGTCGGTCAGCATAGGAGGAAGGAGTAGAATAACTACTCCTCAAAATACAGTAAATTCTGATAATTCATTTGATAACGAAGAGGAATTAAATGCGGCTATAGAGGACAAAGATAAATTATCATGGCATTACAAACCCCAAAGCCCGTCTCGGAAGCCACTACCAGAAATTCATTTCCACTCATACAACGCCGACAGGGACAGCACCGCTTACAGCGAAGATTTTTTAAGGTTACTATTCAGTGATTTTGACAGCATGCTAATAAGTGTGACTACACGTTCATCACGAACCATTGTGACATTGTTACCTGATTGTTCACATTTAGTGCATTTCCTCATAAGCACCAGAGCACGCATAGAGATTAGCGAGTCACTTATTTCATGGATTCATTACACTTGATGATATTCGACTCACATAATGTTAATTTGTTTAAGATCTCTTGACGGGATTAAGTTTCGCCCTTTGCAACGTAACGACCCGAGTGGGCGTCGCAGAAGTTTTAGGAAACACCATTCTTCTTCATCAAATGAGTCAAAAGCATCGCGAGACGAAGAATTAAAAATGTTCACTTCACTCGAGGAGGAAGAATTTAGAAAAATGAATGAAAGCGAAAACATTGGAAGATTCGGAAGCACGCCTAATTTATCGACACGTTCTTATTCCAGAAGTCGATCGAGAGAGAAGTCGAAGGAGAGAAGAAACGATAGATGGAGCACGGAAGGGTCTGTGGATAGCACGCCCGAAGAGGACGTCGATGAGGTCAGACCTAGATTGAAAGAGGTCCCGAAGTTAGACTCGTTCATCGAAGAAAATGACAATAACAAAGACACAAACGAGGTAACCAAGGAGACGGAAGAAGACGTTGATTTCTGGGCTAACTTCGGAGATTAGCGCTTGCAGTTGCCGACGCACGGCTTGCACCAGCTTCGATACCAGCATGACTGATAATGTTGAATATAAAGCGTTGAGACCCTTCCTTGC
The DNA here is from genome assembly GCF_000836215.1 of Papilio polytes. NCBI lineage: Eukaryota > Metazoa > Arthropoda > Insecta > Lepidoptera > Papilionidae > Papilio > Papilio polytes. The sequence continues at coordinate 1,095,899 of NW_013524901.1, forward strand.
GTTTTGTTTTTGTTACATTCCGTAGTGTTGTTTCAATAATACATTCCTTTACGACGGGAACCTAGTGTATAAATTGCAGCTTTAATAAGTTTGGCTTTTATTAGACAATCTAGAATCGAAAACTATGCTTAAAAATCTTTGTAAAATATCACATCTGCTACATTTACAAGCAATACACCTTTATCTAGCGATGACAAAATGGTCTTTTAATTGACACCTTAACGAAACTCGGGTTAAATAAGTTGTTAAGACTAGAACAGCTACACTAAATATATCAAAACGTAAATAACTAAAACTCGCACTAAACACCAAGACCACAATTCGATAGCAGCTATATACTCGTAACTTTAATAAACTTAAGCAAATTGGGTCTATGTAACTCTAGTAACTTATTGATTAGATACTTTAACCTAGAGACTAAAACCCTATATTTAAGTATAGATAAATTGACATTCATTTCGAAATACCTTTATATCGTAACTATTTGTGATCTTTCATAAATTATTTTGTCGCATTGGATGTGAGTTGCATAAGCCGTACGAAAATACCGAGACATGGTGAGCCGGGGACCTCGACCCACTTGTCTCTTAATGAAGATGACGCGCGTCGCATTCACGAAAGGATATCATAAGTAACTCCCATTATTATAAGGTTATGGATGTAATTTTTTAACATACTCCAATCTTTATAATTAGTTTGTGGCATGAAAATTCCAACTTGTTCGTACTGTCTTTATTTTTTTTACTCTATATTTTAAGAAGATATTCAATTGCGTCAGTTTTAAAATTAATTGTTTTCAAACTCTAAATTGGACTTAATCCAGGATAAACATTAAAAAGATTGATATCCAATGACGCTTTTTTCACAAACCAAACACCGAAAGAATGACGATTCCTGATAAGTTAATTCAATTAGATTTTAAAAAGGCGAAGCTCAAACTCTGTAAAAGAACAAGCAACCGTGTATTAAATATAAAATTAAAATTTAATCTTAAACTGCATAGCTCGTAAGCGCATACCTAGTCGCTCAATGTTTTTCTATACTGCGGTTTAGAAAACAAGTTAGCAACGATATTATGACCGCGGTTGTTTTAACACAATGGGCTTCCTGCTGTAAACTAACACGACTACATTTATTTCAAAGCGACCACTCAAAAGGTTTTTACGACCACTAACTCGGTAATGAGAAAATAAAGCAATCCTTTGTCAAAAGACCATGTTGTTACAACTTTAATATTCTAGTTGTTAATTTTATTTATGAAAGAAAATTCACATTTGAATTATTGGTTTTATTAAATAAAATTCACTCTAACCCTATTAGGATTTGTCAATTCTTATTTTCTTGTCATTTTCCGAACATAAATTTTTGCACTAATACAGATAATATTATCGCAAATATATGAATTAAAAAAAAAAAAACAAAACATAAATAATACAAGGATAAAGTACAAATCTAAATGTTTTAAATTTTTTAAGAATTAAAATGTCTTTCATCACATAGTATCCTTTCTATAAAAGCGATATTTTCTTTTCAATTCTCAATGTGGGTGTATTCACAACGAATTTAGATACGTCCTTTTTTGTTCGCCATCATCGTTCGTCACGGACTAAAAATATTCCGTTCAGACTTGACGTAATGCCAAGCCAAATTCGATAACTATACCATAAACAAACATTTTTCCCAAGGATTTAACTCCCCGCTTAAGTATTATAAAAACTTAGTTACTGAACTTTACAATATTTTATGTAAATCCGTCAGCAGTGCGAGTACAAACCTTAAGGCTAGTTTTTTAACTGATTGGAATTGCGATATCTATGATATAGTTGGAGGAAAATTTAAGAAAGCTTCTATTTAAAAAAAAATATGCGTTTTAAACAGTTTTTTTGCGAAACGAGTGGGTTTTGCTGAATGTCAACCGTATGATAAATTATTGTTTTGTTTAGTATCGGATGTATCAAAACAATTTCGGGATGGCAACTCATCCGAATACGATGTTGTTCATGAAAAATCTAGATAGAATGTGCCTTGAATTTAAAAATATAATAATGATAAACTATGAAAAACTTCGTAAATCACCTTAGAATACCAAGGTTGATAAGGACGAGTTCATTTACCTCAACTAAACCTCTTGTTTCACTAATAATTACTTAAACTCCGATTATCTAATGACCTAAACACAGATTAGTAAAGAAAATAATAATTTGTGTTAGTTATTTTGATGTCGATACCAATACTTGATTAAGTAGAGATTTCGGATTTAACATTACAATTAACTGTCTTGACACACTTATTTCCTTCACAAGTCATACACACTTGGACGCACACTTACTTCAATCAATTATAACACATCCAATTTTAAAGTCATTCTTCTATTTTTAACATTTTTATCACAATCACTAGTTATTCTAAGAATTTAATATAACAAATTGTGACGAAAATCGCGCATTTTCCACAAGCTGCGTCGTCCAACTCAATTTTGCGGAATTCCTCCCACGACCAGATGTTGCCTTACAAACCCACGGTCTCAGGAGACGCCGGAAGTATTTATTTTTAAGTCGGTGAATGATTCTCACGATCACGACCAAGACCTTGCGAGGTCTGAAACAAACAACACAGTCAGTGTCTAGACATTTCGAAATGATAGAGCATGCGTTGTTCAAGAATTTTAATTGATCAATTTAACAAGGAAAAGTTTATAACTCAAAGCATCTCGCAAATATTGTAATAAGGCAGTAATATGAGTATATTTTTACTAAAAAAATAGTTGTGACCTGGATTAAATGTCTAACCTAGAAAATAATGCTAATTCAGAATAATAAAAGATGTTAGTTCAATGCAAAATATTAACACAACTTAAAGTGACTTTTGTATACAGACAATCCAATCCATTGCGTCCTGTAATGATAGCTTCGAGGAATAAACAGCAACATGTGGGGTAAATCCATCAATCCCTACCATTCTAAATGCGTGCTTCTTTTAAAAGATTCTTCGAAACATACCATCTTTGATGTAACTGTAGCTGCAATGCTTATTGTTACAGATCAAAATCGCGTTATTTTATTCAACAAAAAGGTTTATTTAACTTCCGATTTTTAATTGACATTCGTAATTTATCCTCCAATAAACAGTTTTTAATCTTAAATAAAAGTAAGATTTGAAGGCAAACAACGATCATAAAATTTCAATCGAATTGGATATAATTCATGGTTATACATATGTTTTATGATCTGATCATGAAATTTTAAATAATCGTCAGCTGAAGATATCTGATTAAGGTTTCGATCCGTCAGCAAATGTGTCTTCGCCGCGGATAATCGACAAATTGACAGACTTATAGCAAATCATGCTTGTATTGTGCCAATCAATAAATGCCTGCCAATTACAATTGAGCGATAGTCAAAACGAGCCAAGTGATAAGGGATTCAATAATATCGTAACTGATGTTTGCCGGCCTACATTTCATAAGTGCTCGGGGCGGAATCGGATCTGGTGAAGCGAGCGCGGGGGATAAACGTTCGCGAGGGAAACGTGCGATTCTCGGGACGTTCGGAAACGCCGCCCGCGCACCTGCCCTCTCCGTCACTCTTCCAAATTTAAATCCGAAACTCCCCCCACCGGCGCGACCGCTTGCGCCGCTAAAGATTCTGGAATAATTCCTCCAATTCAGCTCTACCGGTGCTCGCCATTCGAATTCGGGTCGCGACCGCGTTCGGTGATATCGCTTTCTTTGCTACGATAGGCGACATCGACTCTAGCCATGGCCGACGTTGATGTACAAGTCCAGTATACCACCACGGAGAGAAAGACCAGGAAGGTCAAGAAAACGTCGAAGCGTAGGGAATCTAAGGACGGCGAGGTGACCGTCACCGAGCTCGAGCAGACCAACACGACCAACACCAACGACGATGGGTATGTGCAGTGGTGGCCAGCTCCCTTGACCCCGTGACAAGTGCCATGTGACGCTGCTCGTAGTGCATCTGTGTCCGAGTGTCGATTACTGATCGCGTTTGATCATTAGTGACGTTTAGAGTTACCTATCAGTATAGGGTAGTATACCCAATTTTGGCCACCCTCACATACCCGACCTAATTTAAGGTATACATTGATAAAATAAAATAGTCTTAAAACATTATTTTCATGTAGTTTTTAATTAGTTCTTCACTATTTTGAAAATACGACTATCACATAACTATCAAATTACAAAATAATGTAATAAGCTTTTCCTCACTCTATGGATATTTCACAGTGACTTTGTGTTTGTGAATTGGATTGTGTTTAGTTGTAGGTAATAGTTGTTGAATGTCCTGGTTGTTTGTCCTCAGCTAATTTTCAGCGGCGAGTACACGAAGGCGATGAACAAGGACTGGCACAGCGGTCACTTCTGCTGCTGGCAGTGCGACGAGTCGCTGACCGGGCAGCGCTATGTGCTGCGCGACGACCACCCCTTCTGCATCAAGTGCTATGAGAGTGTCTTCGCCAACGGCTGCGAGGAGTGCAACAAGATCATCGGCATCGATTCTAAGGTTAGTCTACTTTACTTTACTATTATTACTAAATTTGGGAGAAAATATATGTATATTTTTTTTCTATTTGTGCCAAATATTACACCAATGTCTTTCATATCTACTGAAACAAATAGCTAGTAATATATTTTTTGTGTTTAGCCTAATCTGAAAATCTAAAATTCGAAGAAACAGCAATTTCATTGTAATCTAAGGTACAGATAATGTACTCAGTACTAAAATATCATTAAATGTCATCTTCCGAATGCCGTCCTTAGAATAGCACTGAGTGATGGCATTGCTTAGCTTTGTTACACTGATCAAATTTAGTTATGTCACTCCAGCCGGCCCAGATTCTTCAGGCGTACTGCACACGGCCCCAGTTACCGCTGCCAAGCCAACATAAAGTGATACGTGAATGCTCACAACATACATACATACATCTAACACGTATGAGTTTTCCTGTCTGGACCAACATACACATAGCCAACATACAAATGTACTTTGATTGTTCTCGCGGCTTGCTTCATCCACTGCTAATTAAATCTTAAACGAGGATGATCTAAGATACTACATGTAAACATTTCAAAACAATTTTGCCTGTCGAATTTATGTTCAATTATATTCCTCTGTGTTTATTCGATCACGCGTCAAACAAACAGCGGAACTATTGTGTATGTTGTGTATATCGGCTGTGGTGAAATCGTCTTAACGTTCAGCTTCGAACAAATCTGCGTTGCGTTTTTCGAAAACAAACACGGTCGCTCCAGGCGAGCTATTCTTGGCCCGGGAATACAGTATTTTCGACGTGTTTGTTGCGGGTTTAACCTTGAGCAGCCATGGGTGGATCCATCAGGCGATTCGCTGGAGATTTATGCGCGATCCGAGTCCCGCTAAGAGTTTCGTAATCGGCCAAAATAAACATTCATATTTTATTGACATTACGACATTTAGTTCTAAGCGCGGGTTCTCCGGTTCTTGTCGGCCTGCCAAGAATAGAACAGAAAGAGGGGAGCTTTATTTTGAAACCGAAAGCATTCGTCAACGAGCGCTGTGCACGGCTAATCTTTGTGTTAATGTCATTTGACTTTCGTAAGATGAAAAATATTTTCACCCTTATAAAAACCTAAAACAGTTTCTACAACAACGGACACAAACTTGCGAAAAGGCTTTTTAACACCATGAAATTATAAAAAGCTTGATGCGTCTGTAGAAACCAAAAATCCATTTCAGAAACATCAAAGTAGTTATTGGGCTGTGTGTATTTATCATTAAACGATGTAATGTAACATTATTCATACAAATTATATTCTTACAAAACCGTTATTTGGTCGCTGAACCTGTGAGCCATTTAGATATTGCTGCTCTTGAATTATCTTGAAGCATAAAATACAACGAACCACGATTTTCAATTGTTTGAAATTGTTCCAACTATTTCTCAACACTCATAAACATGCACACTCGTGTGAAATGATAAGACTACGGTTTGAACTGCCGGTAATATTATTACATCGAAGACGTACTTTTGCTTCGCTCATTGAAACACGAGCTTTTTGTCATATCTTGAGCTTTCTAATATGAAGCTATTGAAGATTCAATTGGCTTCACTAATTTGGCCTTTTTTCAAATAATGGAATGAATAACACCAGCATAATTCCTGATTAGTCAATTGAAAAAGTACACTAGACAAACTTACTTACGAAGGAAATTGTAACTATTCTAAATCACAGACTACCAACAATCAATGAAACATATTACGTATGTTCTATTGTTGTAAAAAAAATTAAGCGATTGACAAAGTTCATTGTCATAACCTAACGGTTCATTGATTGTAGGTAGTGAACAGTAGACAAGGATAAAGAAAATTGTAGAATAGAAAAAACTGCCTAATGTATTATAATTTCTACCCACACTGCTTTAACAATGTGTTAGCAACGATCACTATTTACATGGGGCTTGTATCCCATTAATATGGAAGAGTAGACTAAATGTGACATTACGACGATCAAGGACTATATTTCACATATTCTAACAATCGCAAATTCACGTTTGACTACTGCTATTTAAAATTTTATTCGTCGCAAATATTCTGGGATCTGTACAAAATTTACATATGTTATTAATATCAACGTAGATTGTAATTTAACTTTTAAGATGTCGACACGACGGCGAGCATCATCTTTGCCCTAATTCCTGTTGCATCCCTTGAGATGGCCATGGAAATAGTAGTTGTGACTCCTGGCTGATCGCTTTATGGAAAAATAATTGATCGTAATAATTGATCGGGCATAAAAGATTTAACCTCTATTGTAGTAATAAGTACGTAGATTTATTTAAATTGAAACTGTTGTATATTGTCCAGGACCTGTCGTACAAGGACAAACACTGGCACGAGGCGTGCTTCCTGTGCGCCAAGTGCCGCGTGTCGCTCGTCGACAAGCAGTTCGGCTCTAAGCTCGAGAAGATTTACTGCGGCAACTGTTACGACGCACAGTTCGCCAGCCGCTGCGATGGCTGCGGCGAGGTCTTCCGTGCTGGTGAGTATCTACTTTCATATTTTTTCATTTTAATCAAGTACGCGAACAAACTATGGTTGTTCTGATCCTACCGACAGATGGCGGTACATGTAAAGATAACAAAGCGAAACACAGTATCAAAGCTAACTATTTTTTTTAATAATTCTATTTAAGTTGAAAAATCTGTGAAATCCCCGAGGTTCCTAATTACCGATGCGAATAGTTAGCAAAAAAAACAAATAGTCGTTTTATAAACAGCTCGGCATACAAACATAAGGTTTAATTCGTGCATACTTCACGCGTATTAGGATACTTCGAACATGTATTCTAGCATAATGTATAAATAGAGCAAACTGATTGATACTTCTAAATAAGGTGCGATGAATCAAGTCGTAAAGAATCCTTTAATCGTCGTTACAAGGGATTTTTTATCGAAACGTTCGAATGACTCATGCTTACCGACATATAATGGTCTTATATTTGTATCCAATTATTTTTATATTTATAATGATAAATCTGATTAAGTTTTTTGGACAAGTTTAGGAGGAATTATAGAGTACGTAACCAGGCGTATACGCTTTATGGATTTAGTAACAAGGGTTGTAATATTACATTTAATCTTTTTTATTTTATAGTCACACGGACTTTTTCCGATTTTAGATGCTAAACAGTTTACAAGAATTGCTTCGTTAGTGGTAAACTAGCATATGTACAGACAGGAATCCTCGATGACTCGTGGCCTGACCAGCCTTTTAAGGTCTGTGACTTACCCTTGCTGGATAAGGAGTCGATAAGGTTATTACAGAAAAAACCCGGCCATTGCCAATGTCGGAGCCTCGTATATCGCGCGCACATAACGGGGCATAATTTTGACTTTTAAATCGCGCATAACGATTTCGACCCGCGAGTTCCTAGAATATGTCACATACTTTTAACTTGTTCTCCTTTATGTGTCGTATTTGATATGTTGTCGTTTTCGATATGCCCTTTTCGTGCAATAACTGCCTGTATTATTGGCCTTAATGGAAAACAATAAATAGCGTTGAGGGTTCTTTTGATATTTAAAACAAGAGCTATAAAAATAATAATCAATTATAATTTAAAATCAACAAAGTCTTAATGCGAATTTTCATTACTGAACCTGTGCAAAAGAATTATTTTTAAAACAAAATGAGATAGGGTTGCCTGTATATTCAATTGGCACCTAACCGCAAAGTTCACAGTTGTAATATAATTGAATTCGTAAATTCCGTCTGTAGGTATACGAGCAAGTCCTTTTGTGTAGCTCAGTCAAACACGTCCCCTCGAGTTTTCGTTCATGTAACATACCTACATTTAATAGGAAGTTCATATTTCGCGCTCATGCACATGAATAGGGCTACCTACGCTGATTCTGTACCTAGTCATGGTATATTCCCGGTCGCTTAAAGCTATTAATTTTTAATTTCCACAAGACGATTTTTTTTAATATCGTACATGTTCACCCAGCTCACAGAAGGGTGGTTTTGCTGTATGTAAATTTGCGTACGCTAACTTGGTTAATTTTTTTTATTAATGGTGACCTCTCAATCAATCCAATTTAGTTTTCTAATTCTGTGACAGCATAAGTAAGGCGTCGCTGTCACTGGCCATTGCGAGGCCTAATTGGGCGCGAGTCGGCAATTTACGACACGCCCGTCGTCGGATTGTATCACAAGTTAATTCACTAACGTGTCGGAACTATTCGAGGATGTTAGATTCAATTTCCATTTGTGATATAAATTGAGACCGGCGAGAGAGATGCATGGCTGGTGGAAATAGGCACACCATTAAGCACAATACGTACGAGTTGCTTTATTAGCATTAAAGAGTTTAGATATTTCATATAGTTTATACAAATTTCTATTATATTTACATTAAAAAATAACGTGTGTTCGCGTATAATTCTCTTGGCAACATAATCGTGTTACCGCAAGCTTTGTTACCGTTACAACTGACGCTCGTTGCTACAATACAGAAGTGATAAACCGTTAACCTTGTTTTACATCAGATCAATCCACTAAACTACTCGGATTACGAACCTGGAGTAATAGACTTTTAGATAAAAGGTTAGATAACCTCAAATTAAAAATGTTAAACTCAGTATACGATTTAATGGTAAATAACTGCAAAGCCAATATAGATTTTCACCCGTAGAACATAGGTAGTGCAAAATGACCTATTTAATATGATGTGTGCTTAAATTATTGTATATGTGCTATTATAAATAAAAAAATCAAAAGGATTATTTAAATTAACAAACGCTTTTTGTAAACCCATTGTTAAATTCATTTTTTAATCTGATCAATCAGAATGACACTAAGTTAACAGTAATTGAGTCATCGCGTAGGCGACATTAATGGTTAGTAATAAATTATACGCCATTGCGATGGACAAATATATTTAAATTTGACCAAATCTAGGAATAAATTCCTAACCAGATGTGTCACGTACGTTAATACTAAAGTAGAATTCTAGTCACATATTACAACATCCTAGTACAAATATTATTTCTATTACATCAACATTTTTAATAAAAGTTGGTTCATAATTTATGTAATGTTTAATTACTATATTGATTTTACTTGATATTTCAATTATATGGTGTCACTTCTGTACCGCGGTTGATCTTTGTATGTTTGTGGTCAAATCTCATATTTCAATTGATTTACAACTCATATTTCGATGAATCATCGATTATTTTTATGGTTCTATGTCATGCCTACTGTTTGCGGAATAAAAATCGATACTAAATATATTTGCATACATTAATATAAAAAATATAGCTAGGTTATCCAATGTTGCAAGTAATTCACAAATAATGTACTTATTTATATAAATTTACTAATGACAGTCAACATAACCTCAATGTTACTTAATCTTCAAAATCATACTCGATATTAGTCGTTAAAACGTTTTATTCGAAACCCTAATAATTCGTATTCTATACCTCGACTGGCTCTGAAACTAGTACGTACCGATACTAGTCTAGCTACACGTGAGAGCCATTTGATTAATTTACGAGGTGAGGTAAAGGCACGTACGTTATAATTCAAGTAAGGTCAAAGATGTAATATCATTTTGATTATTTATCGGCCATTTCAATCCTCGCTCGGTCATATCGCAGTCATTAATTTAACACTATAAGTAACGCTTTACTAAATGATCTCACGTTTACCATGACATTATTACACTTCCTAAATACACTTGTTTTTACTATTTCGTATAGAAATCGTACGAAAAAGTATTAACGCTTATAAAACTCCCGAGTAGTCACCCAGACCACTTAAAAATATGATGAACCATCGAGAGCGCGGACCCCGCGGTAAAAAAATGACAGTCTGCTCTCCCTACCAATATACATACGCAAATACAAACATGAACTTTGTTCCGTGTATTAACTTATATTTTCTTTTATTGTCGAATTAATGCATATTTAATAGTCACTCATATAAGACAACATTGCTTCTGGTTAAGTAATATAGATTTCTCAACGTAAATCTTCACTAAAGGACGCCATTTATGTCTCTGATTGTGGCAGATACTCTATTTTTTTAATTTAAATAAATATCTATAGGTCATGTTTTAAATATCCTTGTAAACAAATTGTGTCATCAAATTGTATGTAAGATCCGTTCAATTAAAGTCCCCTGTCATTATTTAGCACCGGCGACGTGTAAAGGAAATTCTAAAGGAGCTGTTATCGTGTGCGATCAATTAAGTTAATCCACAGCCTGCCAGTGCCGGGTGTAGGCGAGCGCTGTGTTGTGCCCCTCGCATCAGTAGCCAGTAGCGCACCGCCAGCCGCGAAGCCTGCACGGCCATTACTCGAACATTCCATTCGTAAATTCCCGCGCTTTTCTCATCTGTGACACTAAAATTGTCAATCAAACGCTAAATTTTACGGTTTTCACATTTTTGATAATTAAAAGTAAACGACTGTGTAATTTTTAATCGGTATTAAATTTAAAAAGTTTTTTTTAAACGGCGGGAAAATGTCTGCGGACGTTTTGAGTGACGATTTCAAATCTCGCCTGCACCTAACTACTAAAACTGTAGGGCAAGAGAGGATACGAAGGGCGAGGGAGAATAATGAGGATGTAGCCATACTGTCCATGTTCCTGCCTAACGCGACCGCCGAGCGGGAAAACAAGAAATTCTGTTGTGCACTACGGGACAAGTGCTTACAAGGCGATGCCAGAAAAACTATTGCAGGTTTTATTTCACTTCTACATCTATATTACTTAGAGAAAATATTTCTTTCTTGTATATAATTCTCAATAGTAAAAAGCTCTCTTTTCACCAAACAATATTTGATTATCTGAACGGCTGCGGGTCGTTTCTTATAATTTCTTTCTATAAAAACTTTCAATTTATCTTAATATCTAAGTGCGTTTTATGACTAGCTGTTATTAAAATTATCAACAAAAGCTTCGTTTCGCAGAAAGTTAAACTTTCTAAAACGAGTTTCGTTTATCGCGATAAGCTTGTATAAGCTAAACGGTTGAGCTAAATCTAAAATATCAAGCGAAAGACTTATTGAAAGATGTAATTGATGTTAGTATTTAAATATTATGTTCTTGGATTCTACAGAGATCGTACACTTGTATACTAGAATAGGAAAATATTGCCAACTTAGATTCAATTACCTTCCTTACTAATGCTGAATCTATTTCAATATTTTACAAAAGCTTTTCCAGTTATTTTCATCTTTGTTCTTTAAAACTTTTTAATTCAATAAACTTTGTATTCAAACAATTCGAAAGCAATTAGAGTTGTTTCGGAAATCCAGCAACAAAGTTGTTGCCAAAACTTGTTAATTCGCTACGCTGGCTTGATCGGAATATAGACGAGACTTTAATGTTACCGCCTGGTTCGTATTCTTTTAGTAAAATACAGTTATAAAAAAATATTAAAGAATCAATTCGTATTTTTAAAACTTTAAATCATACAATAGTTTAAAAGGCATTTTAACGCGTTTATATTACACAAATAGAATATAAGTAACTTAATACTTGAAATATAAACCTACATTATAAAACTGGCACGCGAAAATAATTTCCCTCAATAAGGTGGGTAAAAGTTGCAGTTACTTTATTAAACAAGGTAAAACATACAAATAACGCTCGAATGTCTCCCTTAAAACATTCCTTGCCCTAGGCTGACTAGACGACCTACACTTGATAAATTGAAAGGCACGCGGAAATCCCTCCGCACTGCAAGCAGAACCTTACATACTTCAAATCTCTTTATAACGAGCCTCGTTAAATGAGCAAACTTTAGAGTATAAACAATTTGTAATTCTATATATCAAAATGAATAACATGAAACATGGATGTACCAAAAGTTTTTTTTTAATATCAATTATTCTAACACGCTGTATTTAAACAACTAAACGAATCGTTCCATTCAATTAGTGTCATTCAACAAGGAAGGCAAAGTCCAGCCTAAATGTTCATTAACAAAACTAACATACTGTATTCATTTAGAACGGACGTTAGCAAATATTTGCGTATCGATTTTACACCGTGCGTGTTTGGGACACTTGTGTACCCTGACGTGATTTTATTATTTGAACCTCAAATAGGTACGAGCCTTGAACCCTGAGTATAGTGTTCCCGAGTTCAGGAAAACCAAAGTTAGAAAAGTATCTACCACTACATTATAATCATTAACATCCCACTAGATTAGTTTTATGCAAATTATTGGTTTAATGCAAGGTTGCTGAAGTTTCAATTTAATTTATCGTTACCTAGTAATTCATTAGTGTTAAGTTGAACTAAGTTTTAACGGAATAAAACTCTAGTTATGTAGTTCGGAAACGCATTTCATGAAGTTATCGAACTACACTAACCAATGGATAAATAAAACTGCTCATAAGAGATCACAAGTTTATTCCACCCGTTCTTTTGTTTTTAATTGTCCATATAGATTAGAGTACTATTACGTTTACAATTTTATAACAGTTTGTTGTCCGTGCGCTCATTTTCCACGCGAGCTGCGCCAGTGACACGCTGCGTTGCTGGTGTCACACCATGTTACATCTGACGCGGTGCACCTTGACATGCTTTGACACAAATTTTGAGTTAATTTATTACCGATTTATAATTAGTTCCATAATTATTTTGTTGTGGGGTAGTTTTATAATACAACAACAAGAACTCGTTTACATACATATACCCAATCGTTTGTATATACTTAGTTGCCGGCTTCAAACCGGATATTGTCAGAACCCTCCGGAAATTGTCGATTGAGAAATATTACACTAAAGAGGAAGGAATTGAAGCTTACAAATCTATTTGCACAATGATTTAATCTAACTAAAACAAGGAAAAACAAAAGATTTTTCTTATAATCTGGCGTTTATCGGGAAAATTTTCATTGTAGGAACTATAAAATACGCTATAACTTGTTATCTTTATAGGAAAACAATCTTGAAAGCAATTCGAAGAGTAAATCATTTATTTGTGCAACTTGTATGCATGAAATATTACGAGCATTACGTCAATTAATGCCAACCCACAATTTCGGACCTTGACCTAAAATTTTGCTTTTGCAAATATGCCGACAACGTTAATTAGTATTCAAGGATTAAAAGCTGCGTATGAAATAAACGTTTCATTTGTTATTTATCTTTGTAAAAGTTTGTTTTGTTCACTAGGACAAAGTGTCTTATTCGAAGTTTTACGATTTAAGATCTCTTCTAAAAAGTAAACCTATTTTTCAATTAAAAAAATAAAACACATGTTCAATAGAATATTACAAGCTTCGTTTTAATTTCCCACGTAAAAATTTACGAAGGATAAGTTGTTTCTTTGGAAAAGCAATTTCCATTTAAATGAATGCTGTTTTGGTCGTAGCTGATTCAAAGCAGCAGTTTACGGTCTGGATATAATCTGTCGTGACTGCGTTCATAACGGTACGAACAGCGAGGCTATTCGAAATCGTTCATCTAAACAAAATTTGAATCATATTTTTATTGTAATGTTTGCCTTTTTATGTTTTATTGCTGTATTCTTTTACTTAATTTGTAAATCATTTGATGTTTTATAGATATTTTGTAGACTAAGTAATTAATTATATACAAATATCGTTTTGGGAAAAGATTTATATGAGCATAAGATGTCCTCAGATTTAAAGGAAGGCCATTAAGGCTGTTATTTGTATTAGCTGTATTATAATTAACATCGCGTTACGCTAATAATGAAATAATAATTGAACAAGTGTGGCACCGATAAGCTCGGATTGACGCAAGTTCATGGTTTCTGATTAATCGAACGGCTGTAATTAAGTATTGTTTTTTTATTTTCTTATCGTTCAAAACTAACAAAGCAATGAAACTTCAGCCACTAATTACTTTAAACTTTTATTTAGGATAGAATTAATTTTGAGTACCGTTCTCAATATTTTTCCCATGTAACAAGATTTAAGCTTAATTTTCATAGGACATGATTTACAGATCTTATTTGCTCTAATAAGAAAATTTAGGTTAAGTTACCACTGAACTTTGAGATACTCATTAGGAAACTACTTGTAACGTTCACTAAGAGAGTATTCTAGTATTGATTAAGTATGACAAACTTGTAATTAAACATTTATCGCAATAATCCGTTGTCAATACTCAAACATGTTCAAGTGTGGGTTGGTCCATGGCAGTTTGTCTTATTTAGATAAAATCGTGGCGGGGCGTGGGAGGTCCCGAGGGTACGAGTTTCTAGTAATTCAGCTTTGAACACCTTTCACTTGAATATTTGTAATACCAATGTAATTGACGTACGGCCTAGTAGACCATAGACTATTGATAATTTAAAACTGATTTTTAATGTTTTAATTAAGGGTTATAACTTGTTACATTATTTTTAAGCCGTTTGAAATTATAGTGAATTCTAATGAATTTACATATATTAACAAGAATTTGACGGCCATTTAAATAAAAGTTTACAATTGATTCGTTTTATTTTAATTTAGTTAATGCTATTTAGTTACAAATATAATTAATTTTGAAATAGTTGAAACATCTGTCGGCAAACATAATAATTTGAGAAATTGTAGATGTTGCGTTACTACGTTATTATTTACCACTTCAATGCCAATTAAATTTGGCGACAGTTATTGTTCGTCTCTAACAGTAATGCCAAATTACATTATTATTTTCACGTACTAAATACAGATATATAGAATATGTATAGATGTTAACAAAAATGCTATTGTGTGCGAAACGTTTTAATCATAAATATTACGCAGCGTTTAAATTAACTTTATAAGTAAACAATGGCGTGTCAGTACGATTTAAGTACGAAATATAATAAATAAAATAAAATAATGGACATTGCATTCAATTTGTTTTTGAGTCATAACTGCAAGACGTGAATTATGAGTCGCCAGTATTGCAAAAAAATAACAATAAATCTTTCTTTAATTGTACTTGTCCAAGTACATATATGGGTGTTCGTGGCCCTTACTGGTAAGGCTAATCATGCGTGACGGCGGAAGGTTGAGGTGAACCGCACGCCATCTGTCGGGCAACCTTTGCGCACAAACATCGATCACTGCCTTCAACTTCGACGGCAAAATAACTACACGAGTGTAATTTGACACACTAATTTAATAGGTAAAAGTATCTCTTATTCAAGTATGCTTTCTAATAAAATACTTTTAAATATCGTAATTTGTAATTATAAAACTCTTTTTACTTCATAATTCGATTACACAAATTAAATTGTAAGCAAGAAAAATACGTAACAGATTATAAATGGAAGAATTTTTCCGATAGACCACGTTAAGTGCAAGAACAATGCGTTGCTAATTTTCTTTATCGCAAGAACTGCGTTGTATTTATTACAGAACATACATGAATTACATATATACGACATACTTATGCACTAACAATCACGTCCCTTGCAATGATATTATGATGCTTGAATAACTAGTTTTTATCTCGTTTTTTAAACACAGACTCAAAATATTTTTTGTCTAAAACTACTGAACCGTTGAACAGGTTTGTTGAATGGTTTCTTACCAGTAAGACTATAGTTGTAATATTTATGGTACTTTGTAAAGACGAATACGTAATCCATTAATAAACATGTGCACTAGTTGCTTCACAATTGTCTTGTTTAGCATAATTTATGCGAAGATAAACATCGTGCGGTTTTTTACAAGTCAAAGCTTATACATCTATATTAAAAAATGTTCATTTATGAGTCTTATTTTTACAGTAATCTAGTGGATTTTCAGTTCATACGCATGTACTATAAATAGATTTGTTACTTTAGACATTCAGCCGCCTTGAATATATTTACCATAAATTATTTAAATAACTTTGAAATCCCGCCTTAAAGACCATCTTCCAAAACAAAGTAAGCAACAAACAAAAATATTTACACGCTTAATCTCCTTGTTTTGTACACTGGTGTATTCAAATAAGCACTCAATGATTATTACGTAAGCGACCAATATGGCTTGTATAATGTGTAAAGAAACTTGCGTTGCCCTGTGTACTGTGCCCACGCGTCTTAGCTGACATCATGCGACCTACTGCTCCGTTTGACGCAGCCTTCGACACTTATACGATGTCTAAACTTGATAATGAAAAAATTCAAACCTTGATCGCATTTATATTGAGCTATTATGTCATATCGGACATTATGGATAAAAAGTACCGACGAGTGAGTCTAATGCAGTAGACAGAAATTCTACATAACTATGTTTTGTTTTATCGACTTATATCCTAATTTTTCGCTTGAGTATTATTTAGAAATTTGTGAAATTGTCTTTGCTTTGCCTTTGCAAACGCTTTTTATTCTATTGAATCTTTATACGAGTATCTAAGACATAAACGTAGTAAAAGTTTGAGAAAACATACGTTTTGTATACGAGGTTCAAAGTCCTGTATGAACATTTACGATGTGTCATTGTACAACAAAAGTCGCTATAGTTCGCAGCACGCGATGTTCTACACAAAACTTTATCTGGTATTCGATCCAATAAGTTTTCCCATTAAACTTTAATACCTTTTCCCATGTACGGTTGACTTGGAAAATGTTTTCATGGTATAAATCGATTTGCACGAAATTGACAGACGCAATAAAAATACATTGTTGGTTTTGTTTTTCTATAAAATACAAGCCATCCACGCTCTTAAAACCTAGTTAATATTTGGTTTTAACCCTTTTTCTACTGAATTGTTTTATCGTTTTATTTCTAGTAGTTTTCGTAATGCTTTTAACTTGTTAGTGTTATTAGACAAAATTGAATTGCAACGCTAAGTGAAAGTAAGCCTCTCTAAAAGCAAACTCGCTCATCAAGGTTCACTTTCTAAAGCTTTTAAAGCATTTAAGAGTTAATTCTATTAGTAATTATACACTTGTATCGTTAAAATGATTAAATTAATCAGTCTTTTTTTCATTTACTTTATAGAAATCAATTATTTTAAGTTGCGCTGTTAAAACATGTTGCTTCTCTAAAATCTTTGCAGCGACCCCTGAGTACCATGTGTGCATGTAAATACAAATAAACTATAAAATCGAAGTAAATTATCATAGGGTTCTTGCAAAGCGGAATGAACCTTGAAAAGGGGAATATCGCGTGGTATATTGAAATATCGGGGTTCCATTGGCAGTTGTCACATGCATAGCTTCAACTCTGTCAAGGACGTGAAAACAATTCCGATATATTGACAGCACGACACGACAGCAGCACGGCGATAAGGGCGCGTTCACAATGCTATTACTTGCACGTAAACAATGATTTACTTATCTTAAAAACATATTAGAAGGGTATAAAGTTGACACAACTCATAAATATACATAATAACTTCTTACTTTACAAAGAATTATTGAACAGATTTCGTAAAGGTGTAGGTTCCCAATTTCTTTTGTTTCATT
Organism: Papilio polytes; assembly: GCF_000836215.1. NCBI lineage: Eukaryota > Metazoa > Arthropoda > Insecta > Lepidoptera > Papilionidae > Papilio > Papilio polytes. The sequence continues at coordinate 1,113,821 of NW_013524901.1, forward strand.
TTAATAGAAGTAATTTTAACAGAAAATGTAATGCGAAATGAATACCTATTTTCTCTGCTTTGGACATGTTATTATCTCCATAATACTATTCATTCAATTCATTTAACCTGAAATGAATAAAGAAAACGATTGTTTACAGTATTCACCCATGCATTTACTCGTATTTCAGACTCTTTTCTCTTGAATGTAGAAAGTCTTTGTTCAAATATAGGTAGCAAAAGATAAAAGGTCTTTGTGTGCGAGCCTTTATCAATGGTGGATGATGTCTGAAACGATTCGACAGCGCAGCGGTGAATTTGCATTATATTATTGTTCGAGGTATATCTCGCTGAGCGCGCACCCCCTCTAGCTGCAGATATGTTTTATACGATCAATGAAAAAGCATTTCTGTATGGTGAATGCAATCAGTCTGCTGTTCTTTCAACGCTATGATTTAAAAGGACTGCATTTACTTTTGTTTATTAGAATTAGTTCATACTTTTCATAATGTAATTAGTGCAACGAATTTTCAAATTATGTATGAATCAAATTATCTACCGCATCGATTGAAATCTTAATACAATTTATAGGTTTTGTCGTTCATTTAACTAGTAGTAGTAAAGTAGTACAAGGCGCCCCCTAGCGGCCAGTTCCCGCACTTCATTAATTGACGCCGCGCGTTTTCTCTCGTGTTTCAATTAACTCGACACTCATTCAATTATATTATGTATAGTCTATTAATAACGGTAATATGGATTAATGACTTAAAGATTATTGTCTAATTACGTTACTGCAAAATTTATTTTTACGTCAAATCTACATTGTTACCTAAATGTGTCTATGCAATTATGCATATTATTCGCAAACAATGAGACATATTAAATATACAATCGTGGATATGTTTTAGTTAGAACGACCTTGTTTAACCTTGGCCTCTCAGCAATTAGCGAGGGTGTATTGACTTCGGCTCATCAAACGTAACCCGTAACAATGTTAATTACGAGTTCACAATGGCATCTATTAATATACATACAAGCAATCAGACATTTTGTCTACTAATATGCAATCATTAGAAAAAGAACGTAAAAGAACCGCAAATGAGTATTAACTAACGAAATATTGTTTGTTGTTCAGGCACTAAGAAGATGGAGTACAAGACCCGGCAGTGGCATGAGAAGTGCTTCTGCTGCGTAGTGTGCAAGAACCCCATCGGCACCAAGAGCTTCATCCCGCGCGAGCAAGAGATCTACTGCGCCGGCTGCTACGAGGACAAGTTCGCCACGCGCTGCGTCAAGTGCAACAAGGTACCACTGCCACTTTCATTCAACACAATTACTCACTTATAACATAAATTTGTTTAGTTTACCATTAATTGCTTCTAGATCTGCCACTGCTAACTTACTAAATCAGTACTTTAAAAAAAATCTGATTATATAAATCGAGGTACAAATAGAAACACGTTTGCTATTTTGTTACCGCGAGTTAATTAATCATTCATTAATTTAATGTATGTGTTTTATTTGTTAGATAATAACTCAAGGAGGAGTGACATACAAGAACGAGCCGTGGCACCGCGAGTGCTTCACGTGCACGCACTGCGACACGTCGCTGGCGGGGCAGCGCTTCACATCGCGCGACGACAAGCCATACTGCGCTGACTGCTTCGGCGAACTCTTCGCTAAGCGCTGCACATCCTGCACCAAGCCCATTACTGGTAGATAATATCTATGCACATTATTTTGAAAGAAAGAATAGATATCCTTAAATTTTCTTTACTAAAATCATATCATGATATTTCCAGGTATCGGTGGCACTCGCTTCATCTCGTTCGAAGACCGACACTGGCACAACGACTGCTTCATCTGCGCGCAGTGCAGCGCCTCGCTCGTCGGCAAGGGCTTCATCACCGACGGACAGGACATCATCTGCCCTGAGTGCGCCAAGCAGAAGCTCATGTAAATACCCCGCCTCGCCCCGCGCCCCGCACACCGCACACGGACCGTACGCAACACACACACAACATACACTATTACTGGATAATAATATAAATTTACACAGCGAACAACGAACATCAACACGAGACTCTAAATATAAAATGACAACGATTTTCTCGCGATACGATCCAATCATGTGTGCATAGTCATTAACGCTTAACATCTCAACATTAAATCATCTTCGTTGGCGGTTATAAGAGCTAACATTTCAATATATGGTTGCACTAATGCTATTGTAAGGAGCTATCAAATGTGATGCGATGCCTTGACCATAAGTCTTTATGTAAAAGCATGAATCTACCAAGGTATATTAAATCTTCATCTTGTCTATTTACAAGATAATAAAATATTTTTAGATGTTTTTGGTAGAATTTGGTAGCTTTAGATCCGCCTCGCTTCGACTCGCAGGCTTACAGCTCGGTGTGTTACCGCTAAATGTATGGAATACTTACGATATTCTGTGCTTGTGCAGCGACAAAACGATCCTACCGTTAGTCGCAAACGCACGAGAGTGGTGCGCGGACGGCAGCGCGGGCGCCGCGCGCGGCTCCCTGCCAGACCTTGTCGACAAAATCAATTTCCGAAAGGTCATCCCTAAATAACACCCGACCGATATTTTTATAAAGAAAACAAGAAAATCATAAAAAAATGTGGATGCACAAATAAAGTATTTAATTTCGCTTAATTTTACCGAATTTTTATTTAAGTTGTTTATATATATTGTTTGTTTTTAACTGTTGTTACTAATTACGATACATCCACGCAGGCCATATTTATGTAATTAGTTACGATCGCTAATCGCCGTATTATATCGCTTTGGCTGTTGTCTTAGACCTTTAGATAATTTTTGATATTGTCAATTCGTCTAGTGCATTTCACACGTTGCCTTAATAACATATCTAAGTCAATTTCGAGAATATATATATTTTATTTAATGATCATTGTCATTGAAAGATTTACACCCGCGTGCCCTGCATCGACCCGCGGTATATTTTCATGTTTATTGCCAGAGTACCCGCGACTCCGGCCCTTTCGTCGATATAATGCATAACATTGTATAAGTGTAAGAAATTTTAAACATAGTACGTGTTATATTTAAGTATTTATTTTTATGAGAAGGCACTTATTACGCGGAGGGGGAGGGGGCCGCCGGGGTTGCCAGTCGCGTTGTCGCGTAGTAGTAATGTTGCCATATGCCCGGCGGCCGGAGCTTCCTAACACTTAAGCGACATGCGTCGATTAGTTTCTACTAATAAAATATTAAAACTATTTTCGTTGTCGAATAGGACATTGTTACGATAATGTAATTGAGATGTTATCGATATTTTTACATTATAATAATATTTTCTAGTGTTAAAGTTAAGTAACATCGGAGTTTCGAGATGACCACGACATGTTTGGGGATCACTTTATAATGGTTATTGTTAAGGATTAAATTATTCAGATGTTGAAAGTATATTTATAATAAATGTGTACACATATAAACAAACCGCTTAGCTGTGTGATCTGATCTAATTAATCTTTATATAATCTGTACCCGTACGTTATTGTATAAACTATGAAACTTAAATAAAACTATTAAAAGTAACTTAATTGTGAGTTGTTATTATTTCACCTTTCCCTAAAACGTAGTTGTAGGTTTAGTAGTCATAAGACCAAATACTGAAACGTCTAATAAGCTCCATTACATTAAAAATGTTGACATTGTGAATGGCGCTTACGAAGAGAATTGTTTAAGAATCGTATTAATATTCGGCCCATAATCTAATGGTTATAGGAAATAAAAAATATATCAAAACCTCATGTATTTATTACATAATATATTCAAAGAGATATACAACTTGTAGCTAAGTCACAATAGCTTGAGATATAAATTTACAACGTTCTATTACAAAGCTACGCAATAAAGTTGATTATGTTTAAAGGCTGCAAAGGCTGCTGGTATACATTTTTTATTATTTGATATAATTTACAATTTAGCACAATTATAATTAATTTTTATAAATACATTTACACAGTAAAACTTAAAAGATCTCTTAACATTAAAAAAAATCCTCTTAACTCCACTTTTCAATATGGCATAGTATGGATTTAATTCAAACATTGGGAATTAGTAAATGCATTTTCATTTACACTTTTTCCAACGATTTTTTTTTTTAATTTTTATTAATTTTACTTTTAAATTCATTCGTCCTGTATTTACATGTAAAATTTAGTTTTAATTATAATGCTGTAAAGAAAATTAGATAATCTGTGGCACTATGCTACACATTCAAAAATATTTTATTGATTACAGAGATCTTTCCTTACATGTCACAAAACGGAGTTTATACCTTAGTCATCCTAATAAATAAACTTGCTAAAAACAAGTATTTTTGTAGATCTTTTTGACCATTTACAAATAATTCTTTTAACTATAAGAATATCTTACAAAGCAAAGAGTAATTTTTTAATTTTAATATTATTTTTCTTTGGTTAACTTTAAAAATACATTACGTTTGAATACATTGTTTGATTTCATTTAGTTATAACTATTTACATACAAATTCAGATAAAATTACACAAAAAGAAAAACTGACTTTGCATTTTAAATCTTTATATAATTTTTGAATGCCACAGATATAAGGGCATGGTAACACTGTCGATTTTTTTTTGTTATATACTCAAAGTTTTCTGGAGAATTTAATACATTCAAACACTTATAATAATTAAAAATTACTGAGAACACATTTATAATGTTTAAACATGTTGTTAGGGATGAACGCCTCATCTTAAGTACATATTTATAATTTTCTCCTCAATTAAAGAAAAAAATACAATAAAGCATATTAGAACTGAATAATTATAGCTTTGTTATGTTAGATCCTTCATATTAATGATAATGTTTGAAAATCATATGCACAAGTAAACATACATAGACTATAATATAAAACATACATATCTAAACTAAATCATAAAATAATTATTGTGTGTATATCTATTTATGTCAGGGCTGCAAATGAGCAAGCGGCTAAATTCGCCGAAATGACGCAACATTTGGCCATAGATATCTGTAATTTAATTTGAATTTGATCTATGGAGGGAACGCACAGATAGAACATTTCTGTCAAACCCATATATACACATCGATCATATCGAAATTCAAGATAGAAAATAAAAAATTACACCATAAATCAAACATGTCCAAATAAGGAAGTATCATCCTCATATCAGTCGGTGCCGAAGTACTTCTGTCCGAAGTGGTTGGGTGCGACAGGGTGCAGCTCCGAGGTGAGTATCTTGAGACGGGGCACGTACTCCGCCACGGCCTGCGCGGCCGCCGGCGTGCAGAACAGGTTCGATAGAATTATACGTTCTTCCTTCACACCATGTTGAGTTAACACATTCACTGCCTGAAAGTTAAAATTTCAAAAATCATACTGATACAGCAGTTGTAAAAATCTAGATGTCAGTTAACGGAATTTCAAGTGAGCATTGTGAAAAATCATTTATGAAAAATCCATCCATCAATTTATCCATTATCTAAACTTTTGCATTAATCATATTATTAGTAAGTAAATGAATAAACTTTGCATAACCTAAAAAACTTCATGGATTATCATAAAATACAAAGCAAAGCTAAAATCAAACTAAGCTAGATTCACAAATTTACAGACCTGTTTGACAGTGTTGCCAGTAGACATGATGGGGTACATGAGCAGGACCTGTCGACGCGCGATGTCCTCTGGAAACTTAGCATATACAACGTGCGCTTCGTGCGTGTCCGTGTCGCTCTCTACCAGGATCTTACCGATGCGGATTGACCGACAACAGTCTCTTAGGCCCTGGAAAACACAATTTAAACTTTAATTTGCATAAAACTATAAATAACTAGCGTTCGCCCGCGATTCCGTTCGCGTGGAAGTAAAAAAAAACAAAAGTAAGTAGCCTATGTGTTCTTCCAGACTATCCAGTATGTCTATGCCAAATTTCGTCAAGATCCGTTCAGCCATTTAGGCTACAAACTCTAACAAACATCCATCTAAATTTTCACATTTATAATATAATATTAGTAAGATAATGCTATAATAACCTATAAATAAGTAATTTTAAACAAATGTTCATAAGATAAGGGTTTAAACCACCCAGACATGGTTAGTAACCAGTATCTTACAAACATCATGTCCTATCAAATTGTATGATAAACACTAAGTTAGATTAGAAATTTATGTTTGATACTTCAAACATGTTGAACCATTTACCAGATGACATTTACATTATTACTTACAAACAAGAATGCCATAGTCCAATTATTTAGTTTTTTATGCTGGTCACTGTTTTATAAGCTATGCAGAGTTACTATGTATATATGATGGAACTCACTTGTTCCATAGCCTCTCCCGATCTCACTATAGAGACTCCACAATTCCCCGCTCCATACTTAAGTCCCTTGTAAAGTGCTCCTGTAGGTGTGACCACTTCACAGTCAGTGAAGGGCAAGTTGTTTAGACTTTCCTCAATAACAAGACGAATCAGACGGTCAGCATAAAACTTGAAATCACTTCGTGTTGTGTTTCTGTAAAATTATTACAAAAATGTAATAATCTGTTCGTGGCGTTCTTCTGGGTGTTAAGCCTATATTTTAATGTAACTATTGTAAACTATAAATGATCTAATGATTTTTTCATATAAAATTGTTTTTTTGTAATAAAATATATATTTATAGTAGTAATAATCGCAGAATACAAAATTGCAATAATTGTTATTGACCTAATCTACGTAAAATGTATCATACATACATAATATATTGATCGATATGGATAAATCGTACGATTTATTACGTCCATAAGATAAGGAACATAATATAATAGTAATAAATAATAATAAACAAAGTAATCTCAAAGATTATAACCTCACTTACTTATCCCTCAAGATAGTCTGTAGTTCTTTGATGTTGTCGTTGGAAGGAAGGAGACTGAGGCTATCTCCGAACTGTTCTTTTACATCTTCAGCACTCCATGGCCTGATATCAGTATCGATCACCTCCATTTTCCAAAATTATTTAATGAAAACGTGAATAAGAAAAATCGAAGCAGAACGTCATATAATGTCAATGTCAAAGTGTCAAATCAAAACACAACCAGCTGTTTTAAATTTCGTTCGGAAATCTAAATCAATTTTATGTGCCAAATAAAATATCTAGAAATAAAAAAGTGACTTTGACTTGATCATCGTTATATACTTCTATTTCAAAATTACTAATAAACTCAAATATCAATAACCAACGTCCCTCTCATCCTGTAGTCTCTCGCAATCTGGACCATACTATCACCACTTAACATCAGGTAGAATCACAAGCCTTATTATGTTAATTCTTTAGTCGTTCTTTCTAGTCTGATGTCTTTATTTATACAGTGGTATACGTGATTCGTGACATTACGTAGTGCACCATGTATGTTACAATTTTCTATTAAATAATCATTCCGTGATTTTTTTTTAGCTAGGAATAAAATAAGTAAATAAAACAATAACATATAATGCGTAACGCTTTATTTGCCCAGAAAATACAAATCAATGAATGCAAGAATAATTCCACATCCCCCGTTACAGTCATCCGCGAGCCTCCGTCGCTCCAGCGTATCCGTGTAACCTCAAAACATCCATCACAAAAATATATTATTCAAAATATACCTTTCCATTTGGAACTGTGACCGCTAATTCTTTCTAGGCTGATTAACAACAGTTTCTTTTAAATGCGAGAGCTCGATCATGTAAAAAATAAATAAATGCTACTATGACTGCGATGTTTTGTTCGGTTTTACATATGAATAATTCACATTAACAATGCCCGTAGTTTAATTGCATATTAAAATTAAACAAAATCGTTTACAAAGGAACTTAACGACTCTACGAGGAGCATTCGAGTTGCTATAAAAATACGCAACTGCCTCTAAGTCTAGTAAACAACTCGTGTAACACTATGTAAATAACAGCGGCAAAGCGATAAGCGAAATAATAGAAATGGATCAATAAATTCCAGTCGGAAAATAAACACAGCCCGTTTTCAAAACTCGGCGTAAAATTTATCAAAAACAAAACATCAAAATCAAATAAAGTTGTATCATCATTATTTACATATACGTGTCGTGTAAAATATTAACTTTAATAAATAGAGCGTAAAATACTACGATAATTCGTATAAAATTGTCGAAACGTGTCCGTCTACAACAGAAGCACTCTTAGCCATTCCACATAACAAATAAGATGACCATAAGAACTGATGAGTTCCCAACCCGTAGTGATACCTGTCTATTAAATGTACATGAAATTATAATGATTTTAAATTAATTACCAAGCCTGAAATCAAAAGTAGCTTACGCTCGTACTATCTAAGAACTTCCAACTTGTCTATGGTCAAAATTCTCTATGATCTAGATAAAATTGACCTGCCCTAAATCTACCCTAAAATCTGCCTAAGTCACTGACACGTGAATCAAAAACTGTTGTAACGGAATATTCTATACAATCTATAAACTGTCATTCGACTCAACCACCAAATTATTAATTTACATAATTAGAACTTTACTTATATACGTTAATATTTTAATCAAAGGATTTGTGTACTTTTATTTATGGCGTTTACAAACTTAACAATATTTTGAACCCTTATATAATTTGCATTTTAATATGGAACACGAAAATAAATTCACTAGAATACATACATTTACAAAAGGTTTAGATTTCTTTATCATTTATTAGTGTGTTTAGTACACAAACTAGTATTTTAAAGACAAAACAAAATATTTGCATTACAAAAATGAGCAGTATAGTCTATAAGGTCCTAATTGACCGGTTGGCTTTTTTAACAATAATAATTTTATGTATAGTACTTCGCTCACATATCTTTATACGTTTTAGTTATATTTGCATTTAGATTTGTACTAAGAAGATCGACTTTATTGTAGTCAATTCAGATAGAAACTTGGCCATTACGACCTATAGTTATACACACTTATCTGGCCTGCGGACAATGGTGTTATCGTGGTTAGGACTATTACTTTAGTATCAATAATGATCACCGGGCCAGATAAGTTTGTTAAACAGTTATCCCATTTTGTACGTTATCTATAAACAGCTTATTTCGTTATAAAGGACAACCTGTGCGCTTGTCTTACAAGCGCTATAAAGCATAATAAATATTCAAGGAAAGGCCCGACCCACCACGACTGGTGAGTACATTATTGCTTACATACTTGTTTATATATTTGCTCACATCGTCAGTGGCCTCTCCTGCAACAAGGCGGTGTTGCCGCGACAAGCGAATGTCAACTTTGCGTTCTGTACAGGTCGATATAAACTATTACTTTACAAATAAATTATTTTAAAAAATCACTCTTCCTTTTATTTAAGTAATAAATACATTAAACGATACCTAAGATGATTTTACTGGCACGTAGGTTACTCTGTTCTGAATAGTGATAAAATGATTAGATTTTGTTATTTTTTTTTTCCTAAAAAAGCAATATTCGACTGAAGATTGAAATGTAGAATTAACCTACACTAATTTGTACCTTAATTTTATCACGCTAAAGCAAGGTTAAAGTTAATTATTTTTAAATTTAAAAATTCTCACGAGTAACCTACGCGGCAGTTGTAGCGCCCTGAGGCGACATATTCAATGCGACAATTCGCGGAACTAAAGCCCGGGCCACACCGAGCGGAAGTCTTGGTGCATGGAATGTAACGCGCGAAGTGTGCCCCCGCCCTCGCTGCATATAGCTACGCACCTGGATATACCGGGTACATTTTTATTCTTACTTTAAAATCACTTTTTTGTTACATTAAAATTATTTTTCCAATATAGCTTCGTGTGAAATAATCCTAAATACATTAACAATAGACGAGGTTTTTAATTAATGTTAAATTTTGCATCTTTTTTAAGCTTTAAAAAGTTATTTTTCATCTTAGTTTGACGTAGGTATACATGTAAATTATTGAAAAACAATTTTTCTACCATTACTAAGATTTTTAGAAAACAATACACATAAATACAAAACATTGCAAAAAAGAAATGTTACAAACCAACTATGCAAATTTACAATAAACTTTTGACCTTCATTTTTAATTATTTGCTTCTTTATACAATACATTAGGCGACGTCACTTCACTAAATGTGAAATCGACTACAGCGATTTTAAAGTAAAGATTCAATTTTTCAACATTGGAAAAAACTTCGCACCATTAAGCGTATAAGATCGCATGGCCCAAGCTTAACCCCATCGAGCCGCATCACTTAAACTATCGAATATCACAAGACTAGTGGACGACGCCGTTTTGTCTCTGTCTGGGATAGCCGGTGTACTCGATCTTGGTGGCCTCCTTCATAGGTTCCTCTGGGATAGGTTCCACTTTAGCCTTCTTGCCCCGTTTCGGTGCGAGATAGGCTTTATAGAAGAAGTGTGCGAAAAGGACAAAGTATGAGAAGTACATGGCCATAGATAGTTTTATGTTTATCTGACTGATGTGGCAGGAGTGCGGGGGCGCGGTGGCGAGGTAGTTGTGCGCCCAGATGTTGATGGCGCAGCCGACGATCATCTGCGACAGCTGGAGGAACGTGATGGTCATAGCCAACATCCGCGGAGGGTACTTGCCCATACTGACCAGCGCGTAGTATGAGTACATTACACTGGAAATGAAAAAAAAAACAATGTTTATCCAATAACATATCGTATAATCATAACATTTTTTGGTAAAAGTCGTTCAGATAAACCTCGCATGGCTTAAAGTATATTTATTTTCTAGGTAATTTTAAAGGCTTATCGATAGTTAGTAATACTAAATTTAAGATAACATTTTTACGACTTTAAAAAAATTTGGATTACTAAAGTGATCTATTGGGCAGTGTAACTCTGCGCTTGTACAAATGATTCACAAGTTGTAACCACAAGATAACTTTATTTCCAGTTATAATGCTATTATATCCTTTTACGAGGAATTTAGAATTCAACTCATAATAAAGATATTAACTACAGTAATAGGGTAATTGTACCTTCAGGAATATTACCATAATTAATAGCATTTATAAGAGAAAAACCAGCAATACAAAGACTGTAATTATACATACACGTTTATAGCTCAATTTTAAATCTAAAGGACATTTTATAAAATGAATATGTAATTAAATATCAGTTTTCAATAAATTTATGCACCGTTACAACCAACACCAACAACTTTAAAACTCCAGTATGAAATACTGGAATTATTGAATATGACTTGAAACAATTTCAAGGCAAAACTTGCAAAAGTTATTCCTATCGTTGGAGATGCGCCTACAAATTGTTCTAAATATAATAGCAGACTCACTCTGTGGGTCGTACAATTACATGGATTATTGAGAGTTGCCGTATTGGCGTATTGGCGCAAATGTTGGATTTAAAACATTGTAATGGCGAGTAAGAAAATATTACATAATAAACTTGCTTACGCTTTAAATTAGTTCACTATGATTATTTTGTTTCGTAGATTTACGCGTTCACTTTTTTAAGTATTATGCAATGACTTAAGAAAAATCTTGCAATTTTAATAAAAAATAATAATAGACTATCTAAGGCTGTAATCACAATTATTACAGTCATGTTTGTATCACCGATTTAAAGAATAAAATGTTCCGAAAGAAATCCGCGGACAATTAAATGTAAATAAATAAATGTATCGGCCGTTGCGATACTTATGTAAATAAAATTTCTCATTTAAATTGATTTCTACCATATATTAATACAGGTTACTTTAAGATAGTATGAAAGTAGATAAGATACTCACCTATGCACACAGTAGTTCATAACAACGAACCAGCGCGCGGAGGAGGTATACTCAGTGAAGGAGAACCAGGTGTAGAGCAGGACGGTGATGTGGTGGTACCAGTGCAGGAAGATGAGAGGCTTCTTGCGCAGCACGATCAGCACCGTGTCACCCAGCTCCGGCACCTTCGACAGCACGAACATTGTCGTCCAGAAACCCGACACTTTGTCCTGCTCGATGAAGCTGGAAAAAATAAAACAGATTTTTTTCAAAATCATCTAGTTGTAATGGAGGGATTGCGTGAAAGGTGACATGACGATGATGATACGAGTTATTTGGACGACGAAAACCCGGTGCTCCGACCCTACGGGAGTAGGTTAAGGTAGAGGAAATAAGGTTTAAAGTTACAATTCCAATGACAGTTTTCAATTTGGGACGTACGCATATAGAAGAAATAGACCAAAACGTCATACTATGGAACACCTTTTTAACAAAGATAAATTTTAATACAAAAAGTTGTTAAGAGCTATTTACTTAATTTGTATAAAATATAGGCTATATATCCTGCACAGATTATCAATCGATTTACTAATAATATATTGATATAACCTTTTTACGCACACCCCATATTATCCAAGACCTACATACGTGTCGGACCTACAACATAATTGTCGGTTACGTGTCCTGCAATTAACAATAATTGTTATAATTTACAATTTGCATAATGCTATAGTAGCAAGGAAAAAGAAATGCTGCAAAGAAACTTGGTTAGCGAGTAGGCTTGATATATCTGGAAAATTTTATGTCGAAGTCAATCTTCTACTGAGTAGTTATTTAAAAAAAACTCGTTAAAGTTGTCAGCAATAAAATTATCACTTTTGAATACGTCGATAATGAGGAAATATTTATAATAATTAAGTAGTTACTATACAAGATATTACATAGTTTTGTGTATTTCCGCTTGGTACACGAGACGCACGAATGTAAGTATGAAAATTGTTAAAAACTTTGATTTATGGATGGATGTTCGTTAAAGGGTATTTGCAAAATTGCTCTACGACCTCTGGAAAAACGTACTAAGTTTTTCCCGCGAGAAAAATATCACGGGAAAACGCTAGTATTAAACCTACTCTAGATCGGTAATAGTCTTTTGTCTTTCTAAAACTCTTCCGTCTTTTTTCCTAATTTTTAAGTAAGCTAAAGTTAAAATAATAAATGTCCCTTTTGTTAGAAAAAACAAACTGCGCTGAATAAAATTTAAGCAGAAAGTTTAAATGTACGCTCATTATTCGAGACAAGAACTTTTTGAATGACAATGATAAAAACAAACTTTTCTTTTATGAAAATTAAAACAGTCCGAAGTTTACGTGAACATTTTTTTGTGTACAGATAAAAGATTCTTACGAATGACTTGATAATTTATTGCGAACTTTTTTATATAATGTCAAAAGAATGTGAGCCTATGTAATACGTAGATATAATTCTATTAATGAAACATATAAATATATAATATCGTTATCCGCGTGTATTATGATGGGTTTTATTACGTGATCAAAGCCATATTGATATAGTGGATGAGTAAGAAACCAAAATGTATTATGGTAATATTACCACAAATGATCGAATCGTAACTTCCACGTCATAAGAACCAGTATTTTCACATCAACACGGAACTAATAGTTTAGAATACGCACTTCTTTAAAATAAATATGTGAATACAATTTTTATAGTGGAAAAATTAACAGCCTTACAAATAAACACACTACAAAGTTAAACTAGGTATTAGTAAAATTTGTGCTAATATTAGTACCTATACTCAGTTTATTCCTAAGTTCAACTCTATACCTGGTTTATTTATAAGGCTGTTAATGTTTCCACTATAATATACACAAAAAAGATTTGTTTTTTGGAAAAACGCAAAAAGTTTAAACTTATTACGGAATGCATGTTTAATATATTTAAACATAGACTAATTATGAAGAACATTGTCTTATCACAAACTATTGTTTAATATGGATCAACTTTAAGAACATTTATCATCGAACCATTCTTATCTGTGTAATGTTGAAAGTCTACTTCGCTGCAAATTTAATTGCGAAACTGCCTTTTTATTACAATAGGTATATCAGCAGTAATTTTGCTACTTCAATATGATTTATTTAAAAACATTGTTCAAAACACTCTACATATAAAACCGTACTGTGGGCCGTGTGACCGGACCTTCAAATCTAAGTTAGGATTTGCCAGCCATCTTCGACCATCTCTCAGAGGTAACACGGTTCGTCATTCACGGATTACCTCATAAAGGACATCACATATAAAACCATCATGAATTTAAAACAAATGTTACATAGATATTATTTAATGACATTTGAGTGTCTCAATTTAAACCTATTTAGTGTAAGGCGGCAAGGACATTAAGTCAAAAGGAACATTACATTATTATTTGTATTACATGCTGGAACAAATTGTTTGTGTTTATATATCATCATCTGATAAGATCGTTAATTTTATAGTTTTTATACGTATTATAGCTTGAATACACAAGCTATAAATAAAGAGATAATAAAAGACATTACTGCAATTTTACAAATTACAAACGATACATTATAAGAAGTAATATACAAAAGACACAATAGTATGCGTGATTATGTATTTAGATACAGACACGCGAAAACAACATAAATCTTCATAATGCTAGTTGGTTTCATACCATACTTTTACAACTATGTACAGAATTGACATAAAGTCCTTTTACCCTAGCATTTCTAGTCGCGTTGTTGGCCGCGTGCGGCTGCTGTCTATGATTACCAAAAGTACCAGTGGTCATGGTGTGTACTGAAAAAACATCAGAATTTGGACATTGTTGTCCATAAATTTCGATAAAAAAAAATCTCCTACTTCAGAAAAAAAATCCTTAAAAATCCCGATTTTCCGGTTTATTCTACGTACAGTTAGCTATACGAAAAAGTCATAACATGTCATAAGTCAATTTAGTTTATACGTATATCAATAGTATTTCAAAAACAGGTTTAAAAACGTAATAGGCATAACGAGATCTGAAGTAACCAGTCTATTATAATTTAAACAAGTTATATTTGCATTAAAGTTGTAGAGTCATCTCTGACAAGTAAAGAGTAGTTTTTAAGACTAGGTTTGTGACAAATCATTGGCTTGTTTATAAGATACATATCGCCTTTGTTGTATCCTCAGTATACAATCATACAAACTTGTCAGTTACATTTATTTGCATGAGATATGACGTTTATGTTCGAAGGCTAAAATTACGTGAACACTTCCCCAACGACCGAGTGACCGAGCAAAGTTAGAAAGCGTATTGCGTAACATGGAAAATCTGCGCGAGCGCGGAATGCCAAAGCGAAAGTAAGTTTAATTGAGGCGACGAAAGTGTTACTAATATGTCGCGGTTTTGAAGTATTAGGGACATTCATTCTGGATGTCGACATTTTGTCTAAAAGTAGGATTCCACTGCGGTAGGGCTCTAAAAAAATCCTTTAAACCCTTTTATTCGCGAATTTGATTATTAGATGAATCTAATGATGGCAATAGTCAGATAATTTGATGTAATAAAAAAATAGTAACAAGACAGAACTATGGATTCTGCCTAAACAAACCTAATATTACCTGTTCTAATGAAATAAGACCGAGCTTTACTTTTCCCGTTATAAATGTGTCAGGAAGTTGGTCTATAGATATTAACAACAACAAAGCGTCTACCTGAACATTTAAATGTATCAATTTAAAAAAACAACTTATAGTTGGTCAGTTTCCTCCATCATCTACATAGCTCGTTTGTGGAGTTGAGGAAGTTGTGGGTTTGTATGTTACTGGTACACGTTTGTGTTATGTAAGGCTTTAGCAGTCAAACCAAAAGCTATTAAAACTATACGTTTCCGGATAGATGTTGTATTCGATTTCTTGTGGGAACAATCAGCTGTACTGTATATTATTGAGATTGCATTTTAGAATAACTATGGCGTCTAATAACTCTTAACAAATGCCCATATGTAAACAAAGCGTAGAAGGAATAGAGACTTAAAATACGCTATGTATTACAACTTGATTAGTAATGACTAGGTATGACTAGCAAGTTACGTAAGTAAGTAAGCATGCGTTGTAAAAATAAGAGAAAACTGGAAGATGTATGCCCTAGTTGCTACTTGAGGCGCAACTATTTCTTTTCCGAAACTTTCATCTACTTTAAAATTTTCAAATAAAAAAAAACAATTATCACATTCGATTTTTTTTTTCACTGTCGAAACTGTAATCACATATGTGATAGAAAAAAGGGAAAGATCTCTCTCCACCTTTTTTTCTATAGAATAGATAGAATTACCCTTGGTAAGTAATGCAACAAAAAACACACAGAAGTAACTGACAACATAATTTTCGTATTCGCTATATTTCGTTTAAATACGAGAACATTATCTCAATTGCATATCCATTTTATTAAGTAGTTCCCAAACTAAACTGAATCATTGGAAATAACACGATAAGTTGTTATCTAACGTCATCGCCGAAATACAAATTAGCACATATTTACTAAATGTTAAGGAAGATAAGCAATAAATTGTCAAAAATTAAGCACCATCAATACGGCAATAAAAACATTTAAAAGAACAACCCAATTTATGCTAGAATTGCAAGCTGTTAAAATTGCATAAAAGTTGTGAATGGTTTAAAATTTCAGTGAATTTTAATCTAGGTCGTAAAAAACCAACATCGAGCCTAAAGCTAAACTTAATTAATTTAGTTAACAGTTAGAGCTTTTCAATGCAAATAAAAAACTTAAGTATGAAGATAAAAAAGTAGTACTGATACAAAATATTTTATGTCCAATAATACTTATCAGTGAAAAACACTAAAACGTGATAACTGTATACTGACTAGACATGCGATGTTCCGCTATGATATTCTAAATACTAACAAAAATAAAACGGAAAGTTTCAACATGGCTAAATATCTCACCGCGGGTTTCTACTAGGCACTAAAACATTGACATCCCTCTATTGCATTGAACAAAATAAAAAAAAACATAAAGGCGCTAAGACAGTAAAAACCTACAGTTACAAAAGTCAACTTCTTAACAAATATCACTTAACTGCGAGTGATATAAAGGCTTACAAGGGCCTGTCCCACCACAGGCTAATAGAGGCTCAGATAGTTTAAAAATGACGTCACTGTCAGATAAGGTAACAAAATCCCATATTCCCATCATATATTTTACACGTTGGATTGTTATCAGACAATTTACAATTTGGTGGGACAGGCCCCTGTCTTTGTATTGTACTTTGTCGATATAGGATATAGATTCGAACTATGTATGGCAGCCATACTATATTTATACGTTCTACAAACAAGGAAAACATTCAAAGGACAGCAAATAGCATCTGTCATATGATTTATTAGAGACTGGCACTGCGGTGACTTTGCCATAACCGACTTCTTCATATTTAGTCACAATGTCGTCTTGTGATTTTTTATGTATTGTAATGCAAATTAAATAGTAATTTACTATATTTAGATCGTTATACGAGACTATACATTTTATAAATGACTAAGCAATTGCTGCTACCATAAAACATAGCCATAGAATTATCCATTTGTGCATACTTAATTTATAATTTTAATTAAAAATTTGATAAAAATAGCAATGTTAATACTCCTTACATTTAAACATTAGGAAACTGCGATAATACAGGTCATGTACTCAGTCAGTATTACCTAACATTTGAACTTGGCCGTGGGCTATCTCAAGTCTCGTTTTGAACGCGAATGTTTGTCAATCGTCCAATGTCTATTGCAATATACTGCGGCATTTTGTACCAGTTATTTTATTTCTTAATTCGAAAGTGACTCCATCCGCGTGTAATAAAAAAAAACAAAACGAATAGCCTTTATGTTCTTCCGGACTATCCTCTACATTATACCAAATTTCACCGAAATCCGTTCAGCCGTTTAGGCTACAAACTTTAACAAACATCCATCTATCCATCTTTCGCATTAATAATATTATATAGTATAACATAGTATAGTATGAAGTGCTTCTATCGAATTTTCCATTCATTTTTTTTAAATAAACAAACAATAGTTTTAATAAGATCGTGCAAAGTTGTTCATGAACGGCCGCACTTGACCTTATAGTGTTTAATTAACTTTGTACTAAGTTCAGGTCAACAATCGGTTGAGGTCGTGCTATGATCGCTTAGACCTTCGCCACTTGCTCTGCATCGTAAGGTCGATTAAATATACATTGCCGTTACACGTAAAAGCGTTTTTTCACGTTTATATTTTGTATAACTTCGCATAAACCTTACGTCTCCGGAACGTTCACTTTTTAAAGGGATTTTAAGAAGATGATGTACAATAACTTTATGCGTTTTATTCCATGCAGTCTGCAATTCTATCTCTATTATCATAATAAACATAAACAAAAATCAAAGACGCCAATTAATGCATTCACTTTGACATACTACTAATGTCAAAAACTATATAATTACTAGCTGTTGGATTTGGATACATAGTTTTTTGTTATTTATATAACCCCGGGTCCCCTCGGGACCCCGACATTTCTCGGGTATGAACATTATCTCATGTGTACTCCAGACTTTGTTTTATATCTGTGCCAACATAGAATTAAGATAAGTTGAACCGTTGTAGAATAATCGAGTAAAGATTAAAAAAACTAAATTAATGAATCCCACGGGAAACCTAAACATTCCCGGGATAAAAAGTAGCCTATGTGTTCTTCCACATTATCCTCTACATCTGTGCCAAAATTCATTAGTTCAGTCGTTTAGGCTACAAACTCTAACAAACATCCATCGATCCATCTAAACTTTCGCTTTTATAATATTAGTAAGAAGTATATCATCAACATCATCATCAACAGCCTTCACCTGCCCACTGCTGGACATAGGCCTTCCCCAACGCCTTCCACAGAATGCGGTCCTCCTCCTCCCGCATCCAACAAGAAGTACATGATGAAGTATTATTATTATTTGCAAAATCGACAGGTAATATAAATAAAAAAGGATAATGTTTATCTTAATTATTAACAAAGTTATTTTTTGTCATAAAACAAAAACTTAATACAAATTTAATAAATTCGCTTAGGTATTACTATCAGAATATATTTAATTTAAGAGCACTTTTACAGAAATAATTTGTTAAATCTTAAACTAAAACCATATAAAGATCAGACAATAATTAATGTAGTTGTAATAAAAATTAATATATAAGACTGAAAATAGAAAAGAAAAGTTCTTATTAAAACTACCCGACTCGCTAGATAACATTGACTGTTCAAAAACATTATGTGCGCAAGTTGTAACCGACTGTCTGTACGAGTAAGTGAGAATTCACCAAATAAACAAGGATTTGTAAACGTTTTGTGTGAAATTTGCACATCACTCTGGTTTTTCTTTAAATCAATTTATAATTTGCGTACAAAGCTTAAAAATAAGACTTATCGAAAAACCAAAGCATTATAACATAAAAGATAAATCTAAAGCTAGTAGTAACCGCAACAAAAAACAGTGTTCGTTGGTTACCAAGAGACTTTATTTTCAATTAAATTTCCACAACTAATTAGAAAATTACTGCATTTTTAATCTCTTGCAAATACTTTCATATCTATAAATGACATAAAAAGTATTTGGATAGTCTTTTACGGGCATATAATTTTTTCACATCACCCAGTTTCGGAGTTTTCGTTTTCTATCAGATTGTTTTTGGCTCGTGTCCCAGTGCGCCATCCCCTCCCCGGCGGCCTCTATTCCCGGTATCGATCCCATCCATTCAGTTGGTTCATTCAAGAACTGCTTCAGTATACTGGATTAGATAACTTCGCCACGTGATTTCCAAGTTATAAGCCGATTTCGATTAAGTGAATAACACACTTTAGTTGCGTACACTTTAGTCATTAGATGTATTTTGTGATAATAACAGACAAGTTCATTTTTTAAATTCATTTTTATTAAATTATCACGGTAACTTTGCCGAAACACTTATAAACTACAACAATTTGACTTAAAACAAATGAGTCATGAAGTTAATTATTTTTTTTAAGTAAAAACTATGTTCCATTGGGATCGTGTATGTCATGTTATAACGAAGACTTACGTAACACAGTAAACGGAGGGTTGAAAAAACGTGTTACGTTATCAAAACAATCGGTGAGAGAAAAAGAAATCTTTTGTAATGAAGTCAAAAGAAAATGAACAAAAAATATTAGGTAATGAAACGTAAAAAAACTACTAAAACATGTTAATTACTACACGATATAATTATTATGTTTTCCTGACATATTACATGCATTTAACACTTGTAAATTAGTTGTTCATACATTATTGTTATCGTGTCGTCGGACAAGAATTTAATATGTATGAGATTTAGGCATATATCATGAACATTCACATTGTAATATTTTAATATGTTGTTACAAGTTAACTAATTTATAGAATAAATTAATTGGAAAAATGAATGGATGAATGGTAAGGTAAGATTGTAACAATTAATGATGTAGGAAGTGGAAGTGAATGAATAATTATTGGAAACTAACAAAAAACATGTCATATCTATTCGTTTCATACAACATACAGATAAATGTTATTTAAACTTGAAAAAATATCATATCCATTAAAATAAATTCATAATAAAATTTTATTATGAAATTCTAATTTCACATTAGAATAGGAATGAAATAGAACCTAACATTTTGTCAATTACTATGCGCGTATTAACATAAGCACAACATTGTAATGTGGAGAGCAACGATGTCAGTGAATCCACATATCATGTTTATTGATAGATCGGTGTGACGCATAGGCGTGTAATGTAAATACCAAATAATGATGCTGACCCACAGTGTACACAAGCCGGACATATTGCATGTAACCGACCAAAACGTACAGAAACGTGATAATCTGTGTGCGAGTTGCGTCATATGGAAATTAGTAATCTCTTACTATCCATTTTTTGTGCAAACCAAAAACTAAAACAGGGTTTTAAATACATTATTTTAGAGATGTTATGATGTGGAAACCCACCATAAACACTCATTAAACATGACAACTCCATAAATACATAGAAATTACTTGTTAATAGATCAACCTCGCAAACTGGTCCAGTTCCACATAGTGAGTGATGACTCAATTACACACTAAGCAAGATAATAAAGATAGCCGGATCGACACGTGCAGAGTTAACAGTGCATGTTTACGAAGTGATTTCGTTGACTTAAGGCCGCTATACATGAACTGCTAAAGAATTGTAAGCATTGCTTAAGGCAAAACATACTGATTTGTTGCCGTTGATTTTTAGTGATAAGATTCTTACTTTCTAATTGAAAATAATCCTAAAGTAATCCGATTTCCAAGGGTGTTTCGGACAGCCGAAATTTGTACCGAATATTTTTACCGACAAATACTATATTGCACAGTGTGTGTTGGCCTTAATATTTATCGATGAACATAATAACGAGTAAAAGAACGATTAATTCAAGTTGAAGGCAACAGAAACATTGTCCCTACTTACGTAACGATATCACGTTATGTATGGATATATCGCGCGAGTTTAAACTGTTTTTTTTTATCAAATAAATTGCACTATACACTAAAATCATCGAACCTTGCTACATAAAAGTAGTATTTCTGAAATTAATCTTAGTATTTATGTTGGTATTTAGCATAATTACAACCCTGTTTATGCTAAAGACAAAATAAACAAACGTACCTTTTCCCATATAAAAATATGAAGTTCCCTTATTCAAGACTGTAATAAAGACAATAAAGAATAGTAATATGACCTTTTGTTTAACGTTTTTCTCATTCAAAAATTCTCTCTTGCGCAATGCAAAACCAATAGTCTTAAATAACTATTAGACAGCGTCATTAATTTCAATTTACTTACATTTACAATACACAATGTCATTTCTATACCTTTAACAAGGTATTTCTCAAGTTAAAAAAGGCTAAGGTAATGTCACCACAAAACCTTGATTATATTACGTATAAATAAGTTATAAGCAAATCGTTAAATGAAAAAACTTGGATAATAATTCAAATATCTTCAGACTGACTATAATTTTCGTACACTGGTGAAACTGCTTTTCAAAACAGGATTCCACTGAACCTTCCAACTTCGTGTCACCGGTTCCTTAAATCGGTCATTTACCTCAGTAGTCTTGTAACATCGTTATCAATTTGCCCTTCATCACAACTATTTATTGGTGTAAATATTCCATTCGAAATAAGAGGGAATAAATTCCGACATAACATTAATTGGACATGCCAAATATCTTTATGTTAAAATTTAAATTTCGTAAAACACTTAATTATTTTTTTCGATTACCTTTAGAACAAGCACTATCCGTGGTTACATAACTATTAAAACATTTACATAATAAACAAGTAAATAACGTAAACAAACCTAATAAATGATTATGTATACATGAGAATATTCCACAGAGTCTAATGACTATGTATTTATTCTATTTACTATGAATTGTTCGAGGCCAACGCTTTTTATGGAAAATTGATCGCATCAATGTAATAGTCAAAAAAGGTGATGTACAAAAAATATCCCAAGGTTTAATTTAAATGTTATCTTCACGGAAAACGATCAATATTTGTTATTGGTTATCTTACCGATGGAACCATAATATAATTGGCTTAAAGCCTTTAAGCTTAGTAAGGTAGCACACCTTACAACTTAAATTGGATAGGTCACAAAAGGCACAAAACCTTGAATTTAGTTTTTTACCTTTTAACCACATTTATTTATCATACTAATATTATAAACGCGAAAGTTTAGATAGATGGATGTTTCATATAGAAGATGATGAGGACAGCCTGGAAGAACACATAGCCTACTCACTTTTGTTTTTTTAATTCATTGCGGACGGAGTCGCGGGCGAAAGCTAGTATAATAATATTGTACATCATGTTATTTTACAATTAACTATAACTTTTTTGTTCACCTCTTCTCGGGCATGTTTATTGTAGCAGGGATAGCTTCGTAGGTCAAAAACCGAACTATGGAATAGTTCGTTATAACGATGATGATGATATCGGTCTTGTTAGTAAAAAATAAAAATAATTTAGTACTTAATATTTGAAGGTATAATGATTATGGCACCCGCGCTCATTCGTCTAGGCAGCGCGTGAACTTTCGCCCGTTGACGCGCATAGAATAATTGTCAACTGGCGCGCTCGGACGCGATTCACATACGTGATGGGCGAGCGATCATGTCTAATCGCACGTCATTGGTATTTTGACGAACGTGTCGATTTAAGAATTAACATTGCCTATAAAATTCGCAATTATTAAGGACTTTGAGAAATTACATAGACTTTAAATATAACCGTTAAGTTGATGCTTATTTCCGAATTTAGACATTTTGATAATAATAAACAGATACTTTAATCTTTGTGCCCATTTGAAGGTTTTATAGAAAATTTGACTGTTAAATTATTAAAAATACATTGGATCCAATAAAAAAATCAAGACTTTTCTGAGCAATGAAAATAATATTGCGGTTACATTCGGAAAGCGCAACAGTTATTACAGTTCTTATATAAATTAAAATTTGTTTTGCCCTTGTATCGATCTTATGTTGGCAAGTCGCAAAATCTAAAAACATTTGCTTTAAAAACTATGTTTTTTTTTCTTATAAAAACTTGTTATCTACAAATGCGTACATACGAGAACAACCTATGTGCAAATGATTCTTTATTTGAGATAAGTTTTTTTTTTTTAAACACGCACAAAACGACACGAAGTTTGTCGCACGCGCGACTCAACTGGGTTTTTTTTAACAATGCAACGATATTTGAATTTGTAACCGCGTCTCAAATGATAAGGCCACGGCAACTTCAAATTCCACTAAAACTTTGACGTGTGTGAAAGAAGCGTCGCTTACAAAGCAATAAGTTTTGCTCAAAAATCACAGATATCAGTATGTTTCTGTCCAGATTTTTAGGCCGAACTATGAAGATTGTATATTGCCTTGCACCCTAGTTCGCCATTAAGAATCAAGATTAAAATCAATTCACAGATTTCATACATTTATATTATATAACCGACCGTGTACCGAAAAATAGCGCGAGTCACATTGAATTTGCTATGCATTCTCTAGAACTGTACCACATATTTAAATTACAGCTACGATACGAGACTAGTTTTTATGCACAGAAATATATGGCGTGACGAATATGCAATATTTTCCATATCGGAAATTTCCAATTCAAGGCTCTAGTACTTTGTCTTTTAGCGAACGGACTTCGTGTACCAAGCCATTAGGTTAAGGCGCAAAAAAGCGGGTATTATTCAGAATAAAGAAATTATTGTAAATGTTTTTACTGCCGTGAATTTTTGAATGTGTTAAAACAGTTTTTTTTATTTTATCATGTCGAGATCTCACTAAAGGACAATTAAAAAAAGTCACTTAAATTCTTTGATAAATCGCGCAAAGACCCTGAACTTACGAGGATGTAAATCAGTAGTTAACAGCCAGTAATAAAGCGGTTTCTGAGTATTGATTATACCATAGGCAGACTCTTGGTATAAAGTAACAGACTGCAAGCAAGGGATTTTTCGATGTTAGTGCAACATACATTTTAAACCTAATTGTAATAATGTTCTAATACATGAGATCTATCGACGTACAATTGAAACAATTAACGAGGTCAAAGTGAAATTACGTCAGTATGAAATTGCACTTAAATACAAAGTATTCTTGAGTAATCTAATATCATCTACAGTAAGTTGCATTATGCTGTTGGTACTAACCTGGGCACACAGATGGAATGGTAGAGGCCGTGGTTCCGCAGCACGTGTATGAACTCCGGTAGCGTGCGACACGCCCCCATTATACTAAACAACGCCAGGCCGCTGTTCCATACTATCAGTGTCCGCTTCAATTCAAACCTGCAACAAAATAACACGAATGTAATTGTAACACGTCAATTGCAGAACAAAAATTAGCATTACATACTATCTAATAACTATAATTTGCTACATTAAATGTGTGTGTGATATTAAGAGCTGTATTGATTTGTAGTGTGTATTGTGTATTGTAGACAAGGACAAGTTTATCCAAAAATACCAAACAAAAAAAAACATACAGACGTATTGAGTACCTCCTACTTTTGGGAAGTCTAATAGACATGAGTGAATAAAAAAACCACATCCAATGTCGATTTATAACATTATTGGATTATATAGGAAACCATCAGTCTTGGTCTTGTATTGTGTTGATGTGCGAATGTGTGCCAAAGTGATCGCATCACGTCCGGCGACCTCGGCAGTCGCGTCGCAAGTACCAACACGTCTAAATCTAGACTACTATTACGTATAGTGCTATCCAAACTTTATAGAGGCTGGCTAACTCTACGCGAAACATCACTTTTCTCCTATGGGAATATGAAGGCATGCTTTCCTCGATACTCTGTGGGCGAAGCACTGAAACTGTATGCCCATGTTCACAGCTAACCTCGAGCTTACATTAAGTTTGAATATTATAATGCCGCTACGCGTTTCATACAGACAATGTTCAATTTACCAAGGCTCAAAGGTTGTGAACTTTCAACTTCAATGAGGAATAGAACATGAAGATAATTTGAGACTATGGTATCTTTTAAGTGACAATTTATCAAGTCTAAAGTATCTAAAAATACCTTGAAGGTGACTTTTCCTTTATGGTTATTTCTCCATAGTGTTAGGACAGAAATATATCCATACGTACTAAACTAGGCAGTTCTTAACATTCTTGTCGCGTTGTTACAAGTAATTACGCCAACATTGATGCTGTTCGAAAACTTGTCTTCGGGAAATTGAAACAGCATTCCTCGCGAACTCAACGACCTGATGGTCATTAGACCGAACAAAATGAATCTCAACACAACACAAGGACAGTTTTCATACGTAAAATGACAAACATGTATTACTTGTTTCCACGTGTTAATATACATATCCTGGACTATATGCATTCTTTGGTCTAGCAGTGAATTCAAGTGTAACTGATTAGAATAGATAAAACTAGCTGTTCCCGTGCGGCTTCATCCCCATTAAATGATAAAAAACTATATTTTATTGTTTATATTTGTTAAACTCTGAACTGCTAAAATGACAACGAAGGCCTTTCACATTGACATCCTTGATGTTGGCAGCTTATAGTTAATGGTCCCTTTCTTACATGGGATTTTTTTTTCAATTTATTTATCCCCTAAGTTTCCTTAATAGCATGAAAATATAAAGGGTGTATATCGTATGGGTAAGGCTTTTTATTAAAGAAATAATTATTAAAAAAAAGTGTTGTGATTGCTGACATCCTACGACACAAAGTAGTGTGTTTTTAAACTTTATCGTTTTAGTATAGATATGCAATAATGAGTCACGATGTACAATCTGTTGTTATAATCACGACCGTACAATATTAAAAATTATAGAAAAAGGAAATCGGACCGAATTTCACTTGAAAAGGACCGTAATATAGTTAAATCATTATTTAACTACAGTAGTATAGTTCTCGATATCATAGTTTAGTTCTCGATTATGAAATTTATTATTGTTTATTGAAAAAAATACTATCACACATAGTTTTTTAGTAATGTAATTGGCAACGGGTCATCCTTATTTTAATATTATACTTATTGTGCTATAGTAATTCACATAAATTAAACTTGCGAATACGACTAGCGATAACTTTTGTGAAGCATTTAACGCACGTTTTCCCTGTAAATAAAGCGGAACAAACCGACGCAGCGACTTCGATTCCCGGAGCCGAGTGGCACTTCGCAGACGTTTTCAACAATAGCCCGAGTTATTACACAGCTCGGGGGCAACGCAACGCGAGAAAAGATAATTGCACTCAACTGAAATGGTTTTACTTCACATAGTCGCAACTCAATTTTATTGTTGAAGAGGAGCCCAAAAAAATTTTACTCGAAATAATCCTTATTTAGTTACTGATACATCAATTATTGGAATAATAGCTTCTGCCCGCGACTCCGTCTGCGTGGAATTACAAAAAGCTGAAGTGAGTAGCCTATGTGTTCTTCCAGACTGTCCTCTACATCTTTGCCAAATTTAATCGAGATCCGTTCAACCGTTTTGGCTGCAAACTAACAAACATTCATCCATCCATCTAAACTTTCGCATTTATAATATTAGTAGGAAGTAAGTTTAACACGTCATATCTATTTGACAAATCTAAAATATTATAAGCAAATGCAAGCAAAACAATTATGTTCAATTCACAGGGCTTATTGTTTGTATCAATAGTTTCAATATTTATAATGGTCGCAATAGTTAGCATTAATAAACATGAAGAAGTATCACGAATTCGGTTCATGTCAATTTATATTAATTAAACATCTACTTTTATATGGTAATTTGATAAAAAAACAAATTGACTTTTTAACCTTATCTACATAATACTAAAACCTAGCGCGTTATTTGCGATTTAGTTTTGTGGAATTTTCTCCTTGATTTAAAAAAATCGTGGGAAAAACAACAATACTGGTAAAAGTTGAGTAGACAGAACACCTGGTTAAATTGTAATCTATACTAATGTTACAAACAGGAAAGATTTGTATTTTTGTATGTACTGAAATAATTAAAAAAACTACTAATCCGATTTCAAAAATTCTTTCACCATGAAAGACAATTTATCTGTTAGAAAGATAGGCTATATCTTTTAATTTCACGCGGACGTCGCGAGCAACAGCTAATCATTACTAAGTACACAAATTAGATGCAGCAATGTGTTATATAATACATACATATCTTCATTTACAACGCCATGCGGATATTCTCATTAGCTATTTTATAAGGGTAAGGATAGTTTCCATTACATAAATATAACATGTTCTTAAACTACCAAGAATCATATTTCAACCCATTTATTTCTAGAAACTGTCGTAAAAAACCTGACGATCGACAATTATTTTTTTTCTATTTAACAAAAAGTGGAAAGATTAAGAAATAATATTTTGATTGAATTCTAAAAGGATCTTTCTAATCACTGCATGAAGTATTGGTTTGTGCCAATTTCCACGGCATCGTCAACTCAGTAACTATGATTTATAACGGCGAGGGAGCGAGCATTTGGTAACTAGATATAAAATTGTGTCAGTATAAGGTGTCATCGGACATAATTTGTAAGCTTATTTGTTTTAACAAACGTATAATGTGCTGTGGTCTTCAACTGTCGAAACTTTGGTTTAAAACATGGCTTCGTCTTCACTTTCATTATCTCTATAAACAACAGGGATTACACAACAACATATTATGAACGTATCCTGTTGTCCCACATGGTAGAACATTATGGTATGAGGAAATAGGTATAATTAATTCTAATTCGCGGTTTATTCCGCATTATAAAAATGTAAGGTTTTCCCTAGTGATGCGAATAGATATCGTTACAACCGGTAGAATTGAGGTACGAGAGTGTGTAAGTTTATCAATTAATATCATTGTTTAGTTAATCTCTAATGAGAGAGGGATGAATCGCATGTTACAAGGAGAACGTTAGTTATGAGTGTGGAAGGATACATCGTTAGAAGTAGACCTAGAAAGAGATGGATGGATTGCGTGAAACGTGAGATGATGAAAAAGGGAGTTATGACTGAGATGACTTATGATAGTTATGTAGAGGACAAAAACCTGTTGCGCCGACTCTACGGGAGTAGGATGAGGAGGATATGATCTCTAATCAGTTTGCTAAAGTGTCGTATATTAGACAAAATCATGAGAAACTCAACTAACTCAAATGTAGATATAGAGAGTGAAATTAAGAAAAAATAAACCACATTTAACATAAAAATAAAAGGAATATTTAATTCCTAGATACATACACATTATTTCTGCGAAAATAAGCATGTTATTTTATCCTTATTGCTAATGTTTTAATGTGCGCATCCGCAACAATCAACACTTAAATGTACAAATAGTACGGAGTGCACGTAATGTTAGAGTCAGATGTTACTTTAAACAAGCCCATGGTAAAAATAAATGATCATTATATAACGCTTACCAAGACAAAGTGACTTTACCGAGGGTTGAGTAAATATTTCCCATTCCTATAAAGCCCGCTACACACGCCACAGTTTACTGGTCAGTTCAAACTGAACGGTTTAGTCTTTCGCCTGCCAAATGCATCGCCACAAACTGATTCAATTTGGACTTAAAATTGGTATATGGTATTTGGTATTAAAATTCAACATTAACAAATATATAAATGCGTAAATACTGCGTCCAGCTACTGATACAAATTTTGCTGATGTTTTACGACGTAATAATTTATTCTTTATAATAAAATGCTTACATTAAAGAAGCGAGAGGCAAAAAATTATCACTTTGAAAACATTCAAGGTGACACTCG
The DNA here is from genome assembly GCF_000836215.1 of Papilio polytes. Lineage (NCBI taxonomy): Eukaryota > Metazoa > Arthropoda > Insecta > Lepidoptera > Papilionidae > Papilio > Papilio polytes. The sequence continues at coordinate 1,142,978 of NW_013524901.1, forward strand.
AAGTAAATCTTTGCGTCAATTTTTTTTAAATTATCATGAAAAGCGGTAGATCACTTACTTTTTGTCATTGCCGCTATGAAAAACACGTATACTTGTTGTACGAAAAACAACAATATTACAGTCTTGATAATCCTATAATCTGTGACACTAGTTAACCGTTTGACGTTTTGAAGTTTTTTGTTGAAGAATATTTATTCGAGAAAAATCGACACGACGACAGGTTATCATACGAAGCTAACGAAATGTATGTTATACTACAGAAGTGTATGTATTTGTGAAAGAATAGCCTTGGTGTCAACTCTGGAAAATCATTAAAATTCAAATCTGACAAACATGCGAACAAAAACAACAGTCCTCGGTGAGTGGAAATCGCCCGGATCTCGGTATAATTTGACGGGAGTCAAGAGAAGCAAAAAAAATTACAAATACACCTCGGATCTTGACCAATGCAAATATAATTCGAGATGTAAAGATTTATGTTTTCCTGCAAGTCAATATCACGAGTAAACAATAAATGTAAATTATATTTGTTTTGTTATGTCAGCAAAGACGAAGATAATTACGTCAATAGAATCGAAACAAGTGTTCCTTGAGTGTTGTCAAACAAGTTCTAAGGTACGAAGATTCCACATAAGTCGCCATTACGTTAACGATCACCTTTCAAGTTAGTATTCCTTACTTGTTAATTACAAAAAAATAACTCATAAATTAATTTAAATTTAAATAGATGAATTGCACAAAAGATTTCAGGCGGGATAAAACAAAGGGTCCAAGCTTGCCTTTAGCCCTCTGGCTTTATTTCCAGTCAGTTTAGGCCAGTTTCACGCATATGAATGTTCCAACAACGCAAGTAGAATGACAATAAGACATAAGCAAGCATCTGAGACTCAAATACAATTTTTGCTAGTAAAAATAACTACAGTATGATGATTTTGTCAAAAATGATCAAAGATATTTCTTATCTCTTAATTGACATTTGATAATTCTTATCACCGACCACGTGTGGACACAAACTAAAACAAATGAAATAAGACCAACACACCAATCGCAATAAGATAAATTAGCGTAATTAATAAGTGAGTTTAAGCTAATGCATAATTCATTTAAACATCATATATGCAATAAATCTTATTTACTGGATGAACTTTGATTCTTTAGCTATATATTTGTATCAGTAAAAAATAATCTTGGCGTTAAAATTACAGATCGACAGGGATACCTGTCCCGGTTGGAATAAGAGAAACTAAATTCTCAGCACATGGGCCCCCTACTGTAGACATGGAAAAAGTTTCACAAGATTCTTTTCGTACTTTAAATGTCATGGCATGCAATAACTTTTATTTCATTTTTATGTCCATGTAGGATTTACGTATTTTTTGACAGAAGTAACTGCAATAGCAACGCCTCTCTCTTACCGGGTCAGATATTCTTATTACACTATATTATTAATTTTCTATTGGGATTACTAATTTTGCGTTGGAATTAATTAAAAAAATACGGGTTGAAGAAGGTCCATGGCCAAAATGAATAATTGCAGAGTAATTATAAAGCTATTGAAAAACAACAATAGTGAGAAAATTTACAATGCAATAAAATTCAAATGAAAAAAAAAAAATGCGGAACGTGTGTAACTATCAAATTGGGTTCATGGTAAATTGAAGTGTAAAAAAATATTGTAAAAATAATTAAGGTGTCCATTCTAGTACATTACGCTTTTGTTCGTTAATCGCAATTCCTTCTTTTTATATCAATCAATGGAGAGAAACAACATGTTTCTGCAAATGTTTCAGCAGTCAACCCAAGGTCGACAACTTCGTAGTCAGCCATACGGCGAAAGCAACTTACGTGAACGTCTCGCGGCGCTATCTCCAGCCGCCTTATCACCTACACTCTAATCGACCTACTGATAATGAATACACCCGGAGCATTGCTGTTCTGCGTGTCCTGTTCTTTTCGATACTAAGCTATAAATTAATTTGCTATCACCTTTATGCAACTACCAAAAAACAAGCAAACGACAGCCACTCCGTTTTTGATAGTTTTAATAAAAACACATTTTTTTTATAGGAAAAAGTTATAAATGGTAATATATAACACATTTTGGCAGAAGTTCTAGAGACATCTCTAAAACTCATAAAGGCCCTTCCTATATTATTTAATTTGAATATTTCTTAAGAATGTAAATTAAACAAATCATTCTATGTTAAAGGTAAAAAGGAGGTTCTTCCGTTCATTAAGAATCTGCGTCATTAATATCGTCGCGATAAAACGAAAACAGGAAAAGCATTGTAATATGCTAATTTCGTGAAATTCGATTAGATATTCGCAAATACAATCACATATATACATAGCAAAATGAATTACTTTATAGGTCAGTCTGACATGGATAGTCAAACATTGACTGACTTTTTTTAGAGACGAAATAAAATTAAAAACACCAAAAGACAACAAGGCTGCAAAGAAATAATATTCACACGATTTCAGAAGTTTTCCCAGTTTAAATAATGACTGAAAAATGTATTGTTTTTCTTAATTATTTAATCTCGAGCACGTCACTATATTTTTTTATTAATGTATTAGCAATAAAACACCATGGTCACCCTGCCAAAAACTGTTTTCATTCGTTTAGACGAATTTAATATAAATCAGAAATTATTTTTACACATTTGACTGGCCAACTATGTCATTTATTGTCTATGTGTTTATTTAATTGTATTAAATTGACAATACAAGCACGTCTATTATAAAATGTATCAGCGTCTCGTCTAGGACATTTTTAATTTAACATGTCTATCCAAAGTTAGTGTTGCTGTAAATAAAGCATAAAAACCAGTTATTGATTTTATAAGGCAGATGCTGGCCGTATATAAAAGCTATGACATAACAATGGTTCGTTGTTTTTATTGTCGACACTAGTCCGCGCAAAGGTTACAATAAAACGAATAATATAACGAAGTTTTAGGTAAGAGGTCACAATTCAATCACTACATCAAGATAACTGTAAAATAAATGCATGATCACGTACAAAACATCACTTCAGCATGTTCAAGGTTGGTGTTAAAGGAAATGTTTTGCTCGATACGTATTCCGTATCTCATTTGTACTTATTTGACATTGTTATTTTTTAAGGTGACTGAAATCACCTGTGAAGCAAACATGTTTGAACGTATCTCCTAAAATAATGAGTATTAAGTTATATCAGACATGTTTATTGAGCGTTTCTTGCATTATTTGCAGTAACAACAGCATGCAATAATGTTTTTTATATCATGAAGATTAAATTTTTTATAGGTATAAACTGTATGCAATAAAAAATTAATTAAACAAATGGATGTTCCTATATTCACTTTAGCAACAGATTTATTAACTTTAAAGGATTACAAAAAATAATGATTGTTTGAATAAATAAAGATATAAGGAAGCAAGTTGAATTTTGAAAACTACCTACAAACGACTTTATATATGAAAAACTTTTAGCATTTATACATTCATCGGCTTGAACAGGAGATGCAATCGCTATTATAAATAAAAAATATGATTGGTTTAACAAATGGTTTTGACTCGGCCTGAAATAAAACCTAAGATGTCCAAAATACTTCCACCTGCTAAACGGTTCCTATTGACGTATTCCGCTAAGCTGAAGAGCTGCCAATATTAAGAAACTTTGATAGATTGTTTGTTATCTTATTTATATATCTTATCAAAGTCGTAAGACATAAGATTAAAACTTCGCGAAAGATAAGAACGTTTTCGGGGAAAGATTTATTCAGTATATTCTTATTTTATTATGCAGTTTTATTCTTTTAGGATTACTGGAGAGGAAATATTTTAGTGCTGTATCTTTTTTCCACATTTTCAACGGAAATTAAGTCCACATACTTGTAATTTTCACGATTATCCTGGACAATAATCAAAATCAACTTAACAAATAATTAAACTTTAGATAGATTAAACAGGAATATCTTACATTTGACAAAACTTTGCAATGTTAAAGTACCATTGCATCCAATGTTAAATACCATTGCAACATATATTACAAAACATTTAAATAGAATAGGAATAAAAATATATTTTATAAGTGTTTCGACAACTGAAACGAAAAAAAATAACACCGCAATGTCAGTGTAACAGGGAACATCCTGCTCGTCTTCACGAATAAAGCCATTTATGGTGATAACCGCAGTTTGTTTCAAAAATTTTATTGTCCATGCCAAATAGAGATAGTTAACATAGTAAGTGTTTTATTATTTGAAGTGCATGTACATATACGCGAATCTAAATAAGTGGCATCATACACCGACGACTGGATATCATGTAAATATTATATAAGTTATTGTGCACTTCTGAATATGACGATTTATATTAAACGATCGGTATATCATAATTTAAAAAATCTGTTGCAGTCTAACCGGATATAGACTTACTTCTTAGATATCGCTTATATTTATACAATAGACATGATCAGTAAAAAAATGACTCCTCCGAACTTCATCACAAGTTCGATGATCTTGCAACCTCCACATTAGTGTGACCATGATATTTAATGTCATTCAAACTAATATTTGCCAATTCATAGTGAACATTATTTCATTGATTGATTTGTAAATAACGTTAATATATGTATATGTTAATACGTTCTTTTGAATTATGGATATGTAGTTTGTATCATTTAACCTTAAATAATTATTAAAAGAACAAACAACTCAATTTCTAAATGCTAATAACAAATGACGATCTTTACTGTCTTTTATCCTATAGATAGAAATTGAAAATATTATAATAAACAATATTTATGGTAATTCGAATTTACATTGCCCCATGTGGTCGGTTTCCGTAGAGATAAAATACATGGGAACCCTAACCGAGATGTAACGTAACTGTTCCTCGGCTCGCAAAATTACTTTTAGCGAATTTGCACCAACGCTGAACAATATTGAAACTTGTGTCCAATAACTTACGATTTAAAATACTATGAGCATGATGAGATAAGAATTTTGACGAAAGTTAAAAAAAATAACAGATTATATGTTTAACTAAAACACACTTACGTCATTAGTTAAGTACGCAACAAAACTTAATTCAATAAGTTTTAATTAATAAAACCTTTTCAAACATTAACGTCACAACGTACATGGGGAGAGGTAACGGGCCGGCCGGGGAGGGATGGGGCAACGTTACATAATGCTGCAGATCAGATGTGGGGCAAATTTCATTCAGAAATTTTGCCAATGCCAAATCATAAACTTTTGTTATACGGTTTGTATTACACAACTAGGCAGATATCCTGATAATTTTACAGTTTAACAAATATCGTTAATACTAATTCATTTTCTAACAATCGTATCAACGAAAATTTCTAACGAACTATCACCATTGGAAGTTATCAAACCTGTTAAAATGTAAAAGTCATTCGCATTCAATTTTCGAAATATAACGAGTTTATTTTAGTAACTGGACATTAAGATAAAAAATTATTTAATGTACATTTTCATGCAAAAAACGCAAGCTTTGTTTTTAAAGAAAGACTGAAACTACTTTATTTAGTATAAATTTTGTCAACCCTACACCCAACAGCCTCCCCAGCCCGTGAAAAGAATCTGCCACCCCATCCCTCATTCCACTTTTGATCGTGAGTCGACCTACATCGCCGGCGCTAGAATCTCTCTATTTATTCTCTTCATAAGGCCAGCAAAACATTTATCATTCCTACTAAATCCCATTTATCGACAAATCAATTCTATTTTAAATTTACAATAAGGCTGACAACTGGCTAATGGAATATGACCTTTAAGTTTAAAACAATTTTTAGTCTATCTAAGAATAGGTATTTTATTGAGCTAATTTAGAATCTTCAAGTAGTGATAGTAGAGCGCCTTTCATTTCAGACCTTTATAAAAAGCACCTTTCTTTTACTACTTTCACAATTGTTGTGTACAGATAAATTATGTGAACGCTATGTAAAAAAAACATTAAGCAACATATACTTTTTTTGGGAAGTAGTCTGAGGCCAAAGTGATTAATAGGGTAACAACCTTTGTGTTATGTTATACAAGGACATGAACTGTTTCAAAAAAATTCACCCAATTTAAGGGAAAAATAGTTATTAATAATCATTTTGAAGGGATGTGAATCATAAAACTTATCCGGAGTTGCATTATTTGTTTAATTAATAAATAAGAAAAGGTAAAATTATTTTAACATTTAAAGGTTAATTATAACATTAAAATATGCCTCGCTAATTAACATGTGTGGAATTTTTATTACCATACAGTAATTTCTTACACAGAAAATATATTAAAGAGGAAATTGTTAGCAGGAAATTAAGATCATTACATGGTAGTTGTAACTAGATAATTTATTAGGTATTTTATTATTGGAACAATTGGTAAATCTAGTTTCACTAGTGGTGTGAGAGGGATGACATTAGTTTTTGGCAGTTCAAATAAAAATTCATCAATCAGATGCACTTTCTAAAGTCAACAATAACCGGTATTGTTATAGGTACACTAGTTTATACAATTTGACTATGTAAGCCTCACGGTTTTCTGCATGTTAAGCACTCAGGGCTTGTAGCATGATGTTAAATAATATAAACAACTGACAAAATTTGTAAACACACAATAAGGGGTTTTGAGTTACTCTGGTTTGAATAACCTCTTCCAAGTTAGGTGTGATTAGGCCTTAGTCAACCACACTGGCCTAGTGCAATTTCGTTTGTTAAACACATTTTTTTTAATTGATATGTGCAGATTACGCACCATTTTTTATGCACCATACAAGTACTATTTAATAACATTACATTTACATAAATCTTGATTACTCTAAGCTATACAAAAAATATAACAAGCAATTTTTAATTACCTTAACAAATAAAGATAACAATTTTTGTGGAAACAATGTGAAAAATATTTAAATACTGGTAACATAATCATTAAAGTTTCTTAAGGAAGAAGGGAAGTCAGAAAGTGATATTTGTTAAGAGATTTTCATTTTCATTTTGTGTAGTTTTTCAAGAAATCTTTTCACACTATTTTTTTTTTTTATAAACACCGGCAACATGAAATATTTTATTTTTTTCTATCAACCATTTTTCCTATGTATAATATGAATTTCACCTTCAATATACAATATAATTAATGTATTAAGAACCCATAGTTTTAATGTATCAAATAATTTAAAGCGCTTTAACATTTTGTAGTACTAGTGTCAGTGTTATATTAACCCTTTTCTTGTTAGTGTATCTGTAGAGATACATCAATTTTTTTTTCTAAACACTTTGGCTCATCAAGGTTAAGTGCTATGAATATTATTTTGATATTCGAAAAAATAAAATTCTGCCAAGTTAAGGGTTAATAGTCATTCAGGCTATTTTAATTGTTTTAATTTAGTTAATGTGGAAGCTTTTTATTTTATGTAAAATTTTAGATTAAATGGATCTAAGATTACTACAGATTTAAAATCGTAAAAATTTAAAACAGTTTATAAAAATTATATTTTGTTAAAAGATTTCTAATTATGTTCTTAATTATGTTCTGTTCAATATTCTAATAGACTTGTAAAGTTCCTCAAGAACTATGTAAGAAAAATTTATCCTAAAAATACATTTAATCTGTTTTATTGGGGACAAAAAATTATTTCATGGCAGAGTGCTTCGCTAAAGTGTTAGACTGTACAGTGAAAGTATGTAAAGTATAGAAGTAATTTCTTACCTGGGACGGTTCTGCATGTAGTACTGGCCACCGAAAATAAAAGCCATATAAACTCCAACATAATAGAAAGCCACAGTCCAATTTTCAGTCATCCATTTCCTATAATTTTGGTGAATGAACTCGTTTTCAAATTCGAATATATAAGAGTAGTTTGGTGTGACATCCAAGTTATAATTCACGGAAGCCTCCATATTTCAAATGATATAATACTTCAATTAATCACACTGAAGAACACGAAACACGGTAGGTTTTCAAACGGGACGTCAAACTGATATCACCGGTATAGGATTAACCTAAAAATCTTTGAATAGGTTACTAACGTATTATATCACAGTTGCCTAAAATGCCAGGGCGGTTCGGCGTGCCGACTTATTGGCGCTAAATTCAATAATGAACGCGGAATGTCTTAATGTTGATTATATATTCGCGTTGACGAGTTGAGGCGTCGGCCAGGCCCGTGCTTATTCAACTCGCCACAGCGCCGACGAAACGATGAATGAGCTCACTCAACGTTCTCTTCACAGTCACACAGTCATACCGATCACGCCACTTATGACGCTATTATTATACACTGTGCTTTGCTTTTACCATGCATGTTGCGGTTGCAAAACGCGATCGTTTTGAAGTTCTTCCGAGGAAATGAAATTGAAGTTGTCAGACGGACTTCCGTTATTGGCCACCGGGGCCACAGATTAAATATTTTTACAGATAAGTATATGCAATGGATTATTTTTGTAAAAAAGGGCGTATTTGGTCTTACGTTTCTAATGTACAAAATCATCCATCATACCTTTATTATCTCAAATTCTGTTAAACTGAGCATTTGTTTATTCTTATTTTTGTGATGAATTTTAGTTTAATTTGTGTTCGCTACCTATATTGTGTTAATTTGTTACATTGGTTACCAATATAATAAATACAAAACGGAGTTTGACACGCGGCTTAATCTGTGTCGGTGTTTTTTTGTATTGTCATGCACGTTAAATGTCAGAAATTAACTGAATTTAAAAATTAACCCTTCCCGTACATATACCGATCCTTAATAATTGTTCCAATACGTACTGCACGTAGGGATCACGGATCATAATAATTATACGGAGACTGCGTTGTAGCATTCAGGTTTGTCGCACGCTCTATCCCTTCCCATCATTCAGCAACAATTCCTGTAATTAGCGCCCGTTAAAATAATGTAACTCTAAAAAATTTGAAGTGGCACACAAATGTTAACTACAGCACACGGTATTTTATTTTCTGGGCGAAATCAGTTTTTCTTTCAAGTAGTCTTTTTCCAAACTATCGCCCATATACTTATAGGTAGGCGCTAGTGCCACCAAAGTGATAATCAGTAAGAAAACGTTTAGTTAATACTGAGTCAAGAAATATAGACGCAGGAGAACCCAAAACAAGCAGCCTAACATCCAGAATTCAAGTGCGTTTTAGTTTTTGTATTGTTAAAACTTTTGTGTATCAAAAGGTTTGTCCTGAATACCCTTGTCCAAAGAGGTACCTATATAGATGCATATATTAAACATATAAATTTTTCGAAAGCTTAACAGAGGGGCAAGCGTCTTTGGTAAAATAAATAAGATTTGCTTGACACTACATTTTAAATGAAATTCAGTGAGCATTACGGTGTATTATAGTAAAAGTAACTCGAGTCTCGAGTGAAACACTCGCTTGAGATTTCTTGCTTTTCTTATCGTTACAGGGTTTTGTGCGTATCAACCGTGCTAAAGTGACTTGATATAATGGCTAGTTATGAGCGACAAGCAAGTTTCTCATCCGCAGACTTACCTGGATTAGTTATGCACGAAGTAAACTCAAAATTATCACCCTTCTGCTCCGAACATCCGGATTTGTGGTTTGCGAAGGCAGAAGCAGTATTTTCTTTATCAGGAATAACGAACGATGAGACAAAATATAATTGCGTGATTTCTCATATCGATGCAACAGAGGCAAAGGACCTTGTCACAAAAACTCCGATCCAAGGCAGTCGATATGAGTGGATAAAGGAAGAAATGTTGCAGCGTTTCTCACGATCAGAAGTGCGGTGGCGACAGATATTCGAAGACGAGCTAGGAGATCGGCGACCGTCACAATTCCTGCGCTCCTTGAAGTGGTTATTAAGTAAAGATTCTGTTGATGATGTGTTTTTAAGACAGTTATGGTTGCGACGGCTACCAGTCGATGTCCAAGCAATCTTGCAAGCCCAGTGGGATTTACCAATTGAAAAAATAGCTGAAATAGCAGACAGGATTATGGATGTCAAATCTATATCTGTAAATACAGCAAAGTCAAAACCACCCTCACCTGATTACAGTAATTTAGAGAAACAAATAGCTGATCTCACGAGGCAAGTTGCCGCTCTCAAAACTCAAAACCAATATAAACGTAATTCTCGACACAGATCCAAATCCAGAAGTCAAAGCCGCCACCGCCGCGATAGTTCCGCAATATGTTTCTATCATAATAGGTATGTGCGTAATGCGAAAAAATGCATGCAACCTTGCTCGTGGAACTGAGAATACCGATAAAAAAGTTACCACAGCGACTATTGATGCATTGGTTAACTGTATCGCGTTAGCCGTCGAGACTAGTGTCAGTTTTTAAATTTGATAAAGTTAAATTAGCTTTTATGTTAAGGTTAAATTGCCATGGCCGTCGAAATGTAAGGCCTAGACAGATTCAGATAACATATTTCTGCGTAACCCCAAATATTTCTTAAGATTGTAAAGAGTAAAATAAATTAGATATTAAAATAACACTAGACCTTTATTAATGAATGTTTACAAGCGTAGTGTTGCACAAAATATGTTAATTATATCGACACCAAAGGTATTAAGCTAATTTATTAATTTTCGCATTGTTGAACAAAACATTTGGAAACATTAAATAATAATTGAATTAAGCTTGTAATAATATCATTTGCAAACTTTGCCATATTGTTGAAACGTCTTTGTAGCTCCATTACAATAGGTAACTTTGGTATTGGCTTGGATAGAGAATGGTTAACTGCCGAGCTGTTATAAAACGTGTACATATAATAGGCGGGAGCGTCACCGACATTTAGAATCTTGTGGAAAATCCCAGAAGTCAGTTCGATTTCGTCCCCAGTCCGGAGCTGATAGGATCTGCCGATCAGGTCCGGTGCAGTTTCTGGTTCGTACACGACACGTCCCTCTAACACAGTGAGGGTGACATTCTTTAATTCTTCGGGTACATATTTCTCGTATTCATACCCTGTAAATAATAAGTTACATTGAACGAAAGTTTTTGGGTTACAACTCTACGATTCTTATTTAATCTGAATCTGCGTTTGTATAAGTGTACACTCACCAGGAAAATCGGCAAGAAAAATGACGTCACTGTTGTTATTCCACGAGTGTACAGTATCCCTCACGTGCAGCAAGTGCTCCCTCCAGCTCAGACCCTCGTCGAGGAGCGGCATCAAGTAAGATACAGGGGTAAATGGAGACCACGAAACATTCAATAAGTCAACTTTCGGATCAAACATTCGCTGAGTGAATCTACCATTTAAGGAGGACCAGACATCGAGATAAATTGAGATATTATCATTAAGGTGATTGCCTTCGTCATTCCATTTTCTTTTTCTAGACTCTGTTAATATATTGTTTTTGATGCATCGCGCATATTGGTGCACCATGTCGCCGTGCCGGGACCAGCGTTCATTAGGCGTGAAATGGTGTGGCTCGACGTAGAACTCTATGTTATTTTCGTTATCGACTACTTTCACCACAACCGAATCCATATCCCACGTGTGAACCATCATATCCCAAGAATATCCGTAAAGACCATTCGTCCAATTATTGTAACCCTAAAATTAATAACTTACTTAAAAATTGGTCTACATACTTAGTTGACGACATTGACATGTTTAAAAGAATACTTGAACCATAATTTTTACATTCATTCGATTAAGATGTCATAAAAATTAATTACCTTAGTAATGAAGTGCGAAAAAGGTAGAAAACCTTGTATAAATACGTAAATTCCGATTAAAATACACGTCAATATTCTTTTTCCTTCGTTCACATCTCTGTCAGTATGATCAGCTTCGGCAGTTTCTGACGAATTTGTACTATCAATTTTTTCGGTATCAATATTGTTTTCCTTCTTTGCTTTAAGAGTTTCGTCAACTGCAATCTTTGATGAATCTTCATCAGACATTTCTTTGGTGTTATTTTCTATTTGCTCGGAATTTTCTTCATTTAAAGTTTCCTTTTTATTTTGCACAGTTCTGTCAGTTAGTAGCATGCACATGTATTTACAAATTATTGATTTGCTTCTCGAGTATGAATCTCTTACATGGTTGAATACTAAATTTGGCCAGTCAAAAGGATAAAATAGCGGCATCGTCGCTAAACAAACCCATGGAAACATGCCTGGAAAAATTATCGTTAAAATATACTTGGCACTTAATCAGAAATTGTATAAGATTCACTACTCAAAGATTCTAGAAGCTATTGAGATTTTTCTAAACACTTTTAAGGCACTAGGTGATGTAAAACTTGTTTATAATTTTCTTTTTTTTTTAATTCAGTACTTGCATATTTTGAGTTGCCGTCATAGAGAAGGCATAATACTTTAATCAATTATGCAACACCGACTATTGTTTAAGCGTTCTCTAAGAATATAATTATCAAGTATCCAATTATCCACGCTTACATAACTATCAACATTTGAGCAATATAATCTTTTTTTTTTTACGAAAAAGCGCTCTGGTTTTGTACTGTCCCTATTACCCTTAATACGCACCGATCCTAAACAGTCTGCTGTTCATCAAATGGAATAGAGCACAGAGGATCATGGCGATGTGACGGGAGCGAGACCACATCATCCAGCCCGCCACCGTCAGGTCGAAGGCAAACACAAACCAATGCACCACCAGGTAGTCAGTCTGAGATACTGACAGGAACAATCTGACGAAACATAATTAAAACACTGTCTTACGTTATTATCTAACTTATTTCATGTTTATTACAAACTAGCTTTCGTTCGCGACTCCGTCCTCGTAGGATTAAAAAAAAAACAAAAGAGAGTAGCCTATGTGTTCTTCCAGACTATCCTCTACATCTATTCCAAATTTCATCTAAATCCGTTCAGTCGTTTAGGCTACAAACTAACAAACATCCATCTATCCATCTAACCTTTCACATTTATAATATTACTATGACTATGACTATGATTACTATGATTACAAAAATATTTTAAATTGTATTTCAATTTACTATATAGTTCACCTTGATTATCTAGTTGTACATATCTAGGTTTGATATTGAATTAAAAAAAAGGTCCTAAACAAAATAAAGGTTAAAAAATTGCCGCGAAAAATTATTTGTAACGGAATTAAAATTACTATATTTTTTTAAGTAACGGTGTTAAATTTACGTTCAAATAACTACCTTATAACGCAGCAAATTGCCACATATGAAAAACTGCTTTGAATAAACATTATAGCCACAAGTTACAAAATGTTGACCTTTTACGTAATGACGCATTTCACTAATTAATTCGTTAAAAATAAATTTCCTCGACTTTAAATCAGGTTTTCGGGTGCAAATATCACAAATCCACACTAAGGGAGGTCATTCAACGACTTTGGTTGTTTTACTTACTTAAATGGATTAAACACCCAGTGTTCACTTAGATTCTGCACAGAGTAACCAGTCAGCCATTCTGCGGTGCCTTTCTTTACGCCCGCCATGAAGTAGAGAATAAAAAACTGGTACTTCAGAATAAAATAATTCCAGTACGGGACAGTCGGTGAGGATAATGCTGGATTCAAATAGGCGTCAATGGACCTGGTTAAAAAAACATTCGATTTTGGTTGTGCCTTGATAAAAATTTTAGTCATAAAACTCTAGGGAAAAAAGGAAACGAGAAATTGAGGCGTTTAAAAGTATTTCGATATAGTAAAAGCCATTTTTGTTAGCTTATAGCTGTCATACCCTGCTAAACTTTGTTGGGTTTTAAAAGTTATTTTGTTCATATCATACGTTTAGTATAAACAATTTACCAATAGCAGTTAGCCTGCGTGAACGTGAGCAGGAAGCCGACAAGGCCGAAGAGATAGCTGTGGTTGTTCCAGTAACTCTTCTCCACCAGCAAAAGATACCAGAAACACGCCGTGAAGGTGATAGAACTGATGCGGTATTTGTAGCCTAGAGCGATTCCTAGCGCACCTGGAGGAAAAACAACATTGTACTTAGTTATTTTAAAAGCATCCGCTACACATTTCCTCACAAAGTAACACAAAAATTTCATCAATTTCCTTGCGTTCTCTCCAACAATACAGTCACCACAAGTATTTAGAGTTACTGCTTTACTCAGTAGCAGCGTTATGTTTTTTATCAGGTAGTGCTTATAAGAATGAAGATAGACAATTTTAAGTGTGACGTTTTTAAACTTACCTAACCAAAGCGCGGCGTAGACGACAGCCATATGCGGCATCGGGAGCGGCTGGAGGAAGGGCAGCAGTGGGAAGCGGCAGGTGCTAGGGTCACCCCAGCGCGCAGCCAACGCCGCGCCCCCGCGCTCGTCCGGGATGTCGAATAACATCGCTATGCCTAAATGTAATAACAGCGTATTATGTCCTAATCAATTGGTTGTTAGCAACACAAATAATTCCAATACGTGTTACGTGGATACATTTTACACTATTTGGAAACAGTAGGAAATACGAAATTTGAAGCTTTTCATCGAATTGTCTTCAAATTAATTTGTTAATAATTGAAAATAGTAGTCTACTTTAGTTGGTAATAATCACTTTGCCTTTCACTTGCAATCTGAGTAAGAATAATTTTCGCTTACTTACCAAACAATATTCTGGTAACAGCTAAACTCGACGCATCCTTTGGCTTGTGCAAATACACAGCGAGCTTTCGTACATTCGTCTCTCGCATGCGGAACTCAAATTGCTCAAAGAATTTTCTGTCTACTGAATCGTAGATAGCTCTTAATTTCTCCTTCATATTTGATTTTCAAATAGAATGCATGTAACTAAAAAAAAAATGTTTTAAAAACAAATGAATGTAGCTCAAAATATTTGAAAAGCTTCATATCCTTTACTTTAAATTTTAAAACATAGTTTAGAGATATTAACTTACCTGATAAGGTGTTAGCTTAAGAGTCGTCTTCAGACTAAGTCACTTCGTTCGGGAGATAATCAGGTAAATTATGAAAGTGGAACATTTATGGAAATATATGTCCCATTAATTATGCGTTGTGTATTTCAGCGGACTTCCTACCCACGGTTTTCCAATTCATTAAGTCCTATTGTATTGGGAAATAATTGTTCATTCATATATGAAATGATTGTTCATCCACATATTTTTTGAAAGGACTGTATTAAGAACACAAGATCGATGAGAATTTAGTCGTAGATGTTTGAACATAGAGGTTACGAGAAACGTGCTAGTACCGTCTACCCATATGGGTTATAGGCGTCATTATTTTGTTTTTGTTATGTACAAATGTTGCGTCATCAGGTGATCGGCATCTGCGCCAGTCTTACTATAATTATTAAACATTAGCACATAATTTGATATTATGTTTTTGACGTTATTAAATAAAAACGGCATTAAGGAAAATCCTTATTACCATGTTGTGTTGGTATACATCAAAATATAACCTGAAACAAACTCGTGTCACAACCAGTTCCCCTACGCACGAGGCACACGTGATACGTGTCCGACTACATACTTTTTAGTTGATTATGAATCTTGTATAAAGATCTAACGCCTATGGAATTTTGTATAGTATCACATTTGTAGTAAACAATTTTATTTGTAAACAAGTTATTAAAGTAAGGGAAATAAAACTTGTCTTTTTCTTATGAGATTTTATTGTGACCAAAGCCAAAGATTCTTACATGTTCAAATATTTTCGGTGATAATGAATATTTCTGGTTTTAATCGGGTGTCATAGGTTTATAAATAAAACTCCAAATACGTTGCAATATCATTAATAACATTTAATTTCATCAACAATTTTCATGATATGACACTTGAGAGATCACTCATATTCAAAGAAATTTTAACAAATTTTATCTCAGAGCAACTAAACGGAATTAAAAAAAAAATTAAAAAGACATGTTTATGAGGGCTTTCTAATTAAAGTTCTATTATGTAACAAAAAATAAGAAACTGGGTTAAGAGACTTTGATAGACTTGTCAAGGTCTAGGTCTAAAGTACTGCAGTCATCAATTTGTCTCGTTTGAGAGAAATAAACGTATCTGAGAGGCACTGGAGATGATTGACCCAATTAACACAAGGTCGATTTAGAGATTTGTTAGAAGAAAAAAAATTATTAAAAAATGTTTTTTTTTTAACATTACTGGGGTTAGAGATATTTAATTTAATTTAACTTATTATATGCAGTTTTAAATCAATTTAAGCATTGCAAAGATTTTCAAAATTCCCAAAAAAATCATTAATTAATATTTTTAATTACTGTTTTTTTTTAACATTTCTTAATTAAATTAATTCTTTTTATTTTTCTTGGTTTAATTTGCTCTGAGAAATGTAATACAGTAGAAGCGTAGGTACAAATTACGTAATCTACGTATCTTCAACGGAATGTACTTAAAATAATAGTTACAAACGCCTAGAAAAATTAGGTACGTTATGTAATACAGAAAACCTTATAGCAGATTTAAAAAATATAAAACAATACAATAAAATATAAAAATGGGTTATAAACGAACAATTCTTAATAATAAGAAAACCATAGCATTTCAAGGATTTCTTAAAGAAAAAAATATTATTTACATTTTTTGACACTTTTATGATAAATTTCGAATAAATTAGTTTACTATAATCACTATATAATATTATTGTTATTTGCAATCTTTTCGTATTACAATCACCACGGATTTTTATTAAACTTACGAATAGTTGGCTCGTCACTGATTGGCCGTTGAAAAAAAATTAAACATTTTCTTAATTTTTGCAGATTATAGTTTAAAACCTACTATTCGCAAGATTAATTTATATCCGAAAACCATCTTAATTATTTCCAAATAATAAAGGAACTTTTAAAAAGTAACATTAGGAATGAATGTTAATTTTAAATATTAATACATTATCTTCAACACTACTAATTTAATAATCTCTACAAACAGATCGATTTATAAATACTCTATGTAGTTCAATTTATTTTAAGCAAACTACATTGATTTCAAAATTCTACACTACTTTTAACATCTACACAAAATGGCCGAACTACAATTTCTAAATTGAGCCTTCTGCTGAAGTGTTAAGGTTCAAACGCTACGATACGCCAGGATAAAATATTTGAAGTGTACAACGGCGAACTTACTGAACAATATATTATTATAAGGGTTAAACCCTTAATTTGACAGTATCTGGTGTGACGAAATAACTAATTAAAAAATTAACTAAAAAAATTTAGTAAATAAAATAGTTTTTTGCTATAAAAAAACCGTCGAAAAGGTTAAAATACACAAGATTTTTTGTGCACATTTATAGCTTTGGATAGAAGGGTAATTTTCAGACAATTTAATATTTCTATTGGACATAATTTAATAGTTATTCTATTATATTTCTTGTTTATGGCTCTCCCACAGCGGATTGGTATTTAATAGTTATTATTTCTGTATAGTAATTTGTTGTTTTACGGTTGTTCAGGCGTGTACCAGTCCGCCGGGGCCGGGCAGCGTGGTGCGCCCGCTCAGGTAGAGGTCGACTGCGCGCGCCGCCTGCCGCCCCTCGGAGATCGCCCACACCACCAGCGACTGACCGCGACGACAGTCTACAAACATATCATTTTTCATGATTTTTCACTATACGTAACCACGGAAAGACTCGGAGCCCACACTAGTTTACAATTACCCTATATATGAAATTAACAACATCGAAAATCACAGTAGTACATGACGGGATTCAAACTCAGGATCTGTGGATTACAAGTCAAGTACTCAAACCACTCAGCCACTGACGCTCTTTAAAAAAAGTCATGGGTTTTGGCAAATTTTATTAATCTTTGCCTTAGTCGCACAAATACTGACCCACTAAAGGTACCAGGCTTTGCTTCCTATAACACAGGTCTCATACCACAGATGTCCTCTAAAAATTGTGAAATTTTGCGATACAATAGAACATTTTTCATTTTCATTCTTACTAATATCTTTAATGCGAAAGTTTAGAGAAGGAAAGATGTTTGTCAGTACGTCTCCTTAGAACTGTTCAACGGCTTGTGAAGAAAAATGGCACAGATATAGAACATATGCGACTTAACAGTTTTTTTTTTAAGTTTGAGTGGAAGAAGTCACGAGCGTTAATTACTAATATTGTTGATGCGACATACAAAAAAGATGTAACAGGTGTTTCTAAATTTAACTGTGGCGCGGAAAATAAATTTGTAATAAATATACCCTATGTTACATAACTTAGTTAAAATAATTTTTGAGACTGTCCAATAGCTTTTGAGTTATTTCAATATATACAAAAATAAAAACCTTTCCTCTTTATAACATTAACTAGCTGTTCCCTGCGGCTTCATCCGCATGAAATTATAAAAACTTTATTTTATTGTTTACATGTGTCAAAGTGTCTATTGCAAATGTCAAAATGACATGACATGACAAAACTTAGGAATTTTGCTTTCTTGATGTTGGCAGCAACTTATGGTCTCTTTCCCACATTATGGTTTTTATTCAAAATATTTACCCCCTAAGTTTAATGGCGTGAAAACATATAGCCTAAAGCGTGACGCAAGTGTAGGGCTTTTTATTAAAAATAGAATTATTCAAAAATATGGTGTAATTGCTGATATTTTAGGCAACAAAGAAGTGTGTGTTTACGCTTTATTATAATAGTATAGATAGTGTTTACCTCCAGCGGCAAAGACGTTGCTCATAGGCGTCTTGTAGATGTTGGTCTTGTCTGTCTCGATGTTGCTGCGCGCGTCCAGCGGCAAATCTGCATATAAGAAAACTTCTAGTAATAATCACAGGATAAATATATTGACATTGAACATTAAACAAACATTGAACTATCTAGCAACAATGTATTATAAATTATAATAAGGTCATTAAATAGTTAAAAAAAAGTCTGAATTTAACTGTTCCCAAGCATCATAGACAGATAAGTAATTTGATATTATAAAAGCTAAAAGTAAACTATTATTTATATGTCCATAGACTTATGTTCTGACAGAATTATTAGATATAATAAAAAGCTTGATTGGACGAAAACATTTTCGGGAGGCAGGATTTTTATCTATCGACAGCAGCGCCTCATCACTTATAGCTAGTGCGCCACTTTGCCAATACAGTTAGTAACACTGAATGACTGGATTGGACATCATCTGGCACAGTGTGAATGATAAATAGTGCCAGTGAGTCCATACCATCTAGTAGTAGTTGGTAGTTAGTGGTGATGATGCTCAGAGTATAGTTGGTGGTGTTGATGATGGTCGTAGTTGTAGTTGGTGGTGTTGATGATGGTCGTAGTTGTAGTTGGTGGTGTTGAAGATGGTCGTAACGTAGTTGGTGGTGTTGATGATGGTCGTAACGTAGTTGGTGGTGTTGATGATGGTCGTAGCGTAGTTGGTGGTGGTGATGATGGTCGTAGTTGTAGTTGGTGGTGGTTACCGAGCTGGTGCGCGACGTGCCGCTCGGGGCCGAGGAAGCCCATGGCGAGCAGCACGAGGTCTGCGCGCACGACGCGCTGCGTGCCCTCCAGCTCGCGCATCTCCCAGCGCCCGCCCGCGCCGCGCACCCACTCCACCTCCACGCACGACACGCCGCACACGTTGCCGCTACCTGACACACCAATTATTACACTTTATCAACTTTTACCCACGTATTCGTCTGCATAGTAATTACATATAACGCCCATTAAGACAAATAAATACAAATAAAAATAATATAATAACTACCGTCATCGAGGAACTCCTTGGTGAGCGTGGAGAACTGTCTCGGGTCGTGTCCGAACTTCACCTTCACCTCCTCATGCCCGTAGTCCACTCTAAACATAAAATAACACAATGTTAATTTTGAATTCCCTAAAATGAAACCCGCTGATAAAATGTAACAACTAGTTTTACTCGAAAAAATAAAAAGAAACATAAACAATGAGAAATAAAAAAAATAGCGAGTAAGGTTCTAACTTGGTTTTATACTATTTTTTTGTTTTTAGTTCTCAAGTCAACTATAGGTGAAATAGTAAATACCTTATGAAAAGAAAGAAGAAAAGACGAATTGTAGGCAGTAACAATAGACAACAAATTAACGTACGAAAAAAAACTGTCCTCAGATAAATCAGTTGGGAATAAAAAGAGAACAGAAACTTCAAGTTAGTCGTATGTATGGTGAGCAGTAGACCTGAATATCCTGGGCCACTGCGGCCAGGGGTTGTCAGCGCCGCGCGCGCGCTTCGGCTCCGGCAGGATCTCGAAGGTGGTGATGGAGCGCGCGCCTTGCCGCAGCGACGTCGCTATGCAGTCACACCTACACAACACAGGATAAAATAAACAGACATAACCACATTACCACATATTGTAGTTTTTTTATATCTTGTAGGTTTTTCACGCTTTTTGCGTAGTAATACAATTTTAATTATAGCGGCCTTCGGTTATCATGATATTTGAAGTTTAATACCAACTTCATACTGGTAAAAATAACTAAGTCTGAAATGTCCGGCGAGGACAAATTTCTCCAAGAAGTCACTTGTCTCATTTAATTCAACAAAAGTTGTTTGGCCTTTTAACAAATTATCAACCTGCCCTTGTCCCTAGAGATGTATGGAAGAGCACATACTGTGCCAACTCAGTAACAGCCGTTATATCTGAATTAAACAAATCTTCTTTCGCACCCATCCACACTTTCTTCGGAATTTGAGATATACAGTAGTACTGAATATGAAAGTTGTATGTATGTATGTATGTATGTATGTATGTAAGTATGTGTGTGTGGGGGGGGGGAGGGGGGAGGCTGACCCGGTGTCGCCGCCGCCGATGACGAGCACGTGCTTGTCGGTGGCGCTGAGCGCGGGCAGGTCCTTGCCGGGCTGGTGCGCGGCGCCGGCCTGCTTCTTCTGCCAGCCCTCCAGGAACTCCATGGCGAAGTGGATGCCGTTCAGCTCGCGGCCCTTCAGCGGCAGGTCGCGCGGCCACGTCGCGCCCACGCACAGCACCAGCGCGTCGTATCTAATATATAATGTATCAACTAAAATACATGAATTCTTAAAAACAACTCTATTATTTAAATACAAAATGTCGATTAGTAAAATTTAACTTTTAAAAATTTAATCACTCTTGATATAAGTATACATAGTATCAAAGTTTTTTAATTAAAAGACTTCACTTCTTTCTTCACTGCAGTTTTGATTTTTTGGGGGCGAAGTCGCGTGCGACATCTAGTATTAATAAATAAATAAGAAGTATTGCGATGTTGACTGACTCGTTGGCGAGGTCCGTGGCGGAGATGTCTTTGCCGACGTGTATGTTGCACTTGAAGAGGACGCCCTCGGCGGCCAGCAGGCGCAGGCGGCGCTCCACCACGCGCTTGCTCAGCTTCATGCTGGGGATGCCGTACTGCAGCAGCCCGCCCGCGCGGTCGTTGCGCTCGAACACCGTCACCGTGTACCCCGCCTGATACAAACAGTTACTTAATATATAACTAGTTTTTGCTCGCAACTCCGTCCTCGCTGAATTGAAAAATAACTTAGTAAGTCGCCTAGGTGTTCTTCCAGACTATGTTCTACATCTGTGCCAAATTTCTTAGGGATCCGTGTTAGAGGTTCCTTATATCAATTTTCCTTCTATCTATCCAAACCATTGCGTGTGTCATTAGTAAGAATATATTGTCTATACTCAGAGAGTAGAAACATTTTATACCTTATTGAGTTGATGTGCGCAAGCCAGTCCCGCTGGGCCCGAGCCAACTATTGCTACTGTTTTACCGTTGCGGCATTCGGGGATCTAAAAATTCAACAATTATTTTGAGATTACTTGGAACAAACTTTTTACATCCCAGTTCGATTTATTGGTAGTAATAGTTTTATTTACCTGCGGCTGTATCCATCCGTTGTCGAATGCGTGGTCGATGATGGCACACTCGATGTTCTTGATGGTGACGGCGGGCTCCGAGATGCCCAGCACGCACGCGCCCTCGCACGGCGCCGGGCACACGCGCCCCGTGAACTCTAATATTAACAAATTATTAAAAAAAAATAAAACAAAAAGCTAGTGTCACGCTTTTCTAATTAATTGAAAGAAAAAGACAAAAGAAATACGCATTTGCGTTGTCCATCTTTAATCGACAAAGGGGACGCACAAAATGGGGATATTTCCCCTACCTAAGCGAACTACACCCGACAAATCCGCATTCCCTTCCCATTCTTTCCTAATAAAAAAGGGTGGTTTGGGAAAAGGAATTAAAATCAGCCCTCCAGCATGCACATTTATTAGAGTTTACGCGTAATTGCCTTCAGTTGACGCCTGTCTCCTGTATGTCACCTGGGAAGTTGTTGGTCTGCAGCAGCTGGTCGAGCGCCTGGCGCCAGTGGCCGCGGTACACGAGGTCGTTCCACTTGGGCACGATGTTGGCGAGCGGGCAGCCGTGCGCGCTCTGGCAGAAGGGCACGCCGCAGTCCATGCAGCGCGCCGCCTGCACGCGCAGCCCGCGCCGCACCTCGCGCCCGCTGTAGATCTCCTCCCAGTCGCGCATGCGCTGCTCCGCCGGCCGGTACAGCGACGTCTCGCGCGGGTACTTTATGAACCCCCTGCAAACACTGGAGGCTAGACCGAGGACTAAAACATGTTGCGCCGATCCTACGGGAGTAAAATAATGAGAAAGATGATGATAAAAACTCTAGACGGAAAATAATGAAGACCACTCGTTGTACAACAAGAATCGTATTTTAAAAAAAATGTGTTGTTTTTCAAAAGATCAAAGAATTTGCTTACCACTCATTGTTTTATTTTTTATTTTGACGTGATAACGTATTATAAATCGGGCACACATTAAGCATGACTCATTGCCACATTCTGCTTGCCTAGCGTGCGAGCGAGAGTATGAAACAAGAGTACGTTATCATACAAAATTATTATCCTCAAACTGACTTTACTGAAAACCAATTTTTAATAACATTACTATTTTTACACTGACCTAGTTTTATCTATAACCTTCTCCAAGTTCTTCTTATCGAGGTCGACATCTCGCACGGTCTCCTCGATGTCTACGAGGCCGTTCTCCTCCTTGCCGTTGTGCTGCGTTTTGGGCGCGGCGCCCTTCAGCGCCAGCTGCTTCAGCGCGCGCTGGTACTCGTACGGGAACACCTTGATGAACATCTTGCCCGGCTCCGGCCAACTTTCCAGAAGTTCTTTAGCAATTATCGACCTGAAATTGAATCATATACTCTCATTAATTTTTTGATTAAGGTCATATAGCTATACTAAACTAGCTTTTGCCCGCGACTCTATCCGCGTGTTTTGTGTTCTTCCACACTATGCATCTATGCCAAATTTCATCGAAATCCGTTCAGCCGTTTAGACTACAAACTCTCACAAACATCCATCTAAACTTTCACATTTTATATTAGTATAATTATTCCCAATAAAATAAATTAATTTAACTTACCCGGTGTAGTCAACAAACTCTTGCAGCAGTTGTCTGACGTCTTCCAGGTCTTGTTCTCCGAGTGGCAGCAGTTCCACCATCTCAGGGTTGCATTTGTCCTTGAACGAGCCATCCACATCGTACACGTATGCTATGCCACCTGACGGGGTAATTGTTAAACACATGATTTACAATGTTAATACAAAATCCATAATTAGTAGGTGCAAGATATGCCATATTAATCAAAGCTTATGTTGTTAAAGAAAGTCTTCAAGCAAATACAATTAAGACTACCATATAAAAATTATAGTTATAGTTGTAAAGAGTCTAGATAATAATTTTATGGGGTTGTTACAATCTTAATTTTTTAGGTTGTCTGAAACTATTAAATACTAGCTGTGGCTCAGGACTTCTTCCGAGTGCAATTAAAAAAAGTAAAAAAATAGTCAATGTGTTATAGTGGTTACATAGCTCTACAATGGTACAAGAGTTTTTGGAATCAGCCCCGTAATTTTCAATACATACATACAAAAATACAAATCTTTTCTCTTTATAATATAAGTATAGATAATGAATGTTTGTGTAGTAAGCATGTGTGTAGAGTTACCGCTCATGCCGGCGGCGAAGTTCCTGCCGGTGAGGCCGAGCACGAGCACGGTGCCGGCCGTCATGTACTCGCAGCCGTGGTCGCCCACGCCCTCCACCACCGCCGTCACGCCGCTGTTGCGCACGCAGAACCGCTCCGACGCTATGCCCCTAAACACAAATCCATTTAAATCTAAACAGTTAATAAAATTGGAGTATATGTGTGGATATGTGTGTAATATTGAAAAAAAAAAAAACAGATTTCGCGAAGATGAACACACTTTTACATTTACTTTAGTCTTCTTCATAGTTCACTTTCTACCGTAAGACTTCCCGAGTCACGTCTAATTCCCCTTATGTACCCTGAATTTCGATTCCTTATTCAATTGTCATTTTGTTCCAGAATTTTCTTGATTGTCCGAACAACATACATATTCCAATGGAACATTCTCGATGCCGCTTCGAATATTTCAGACATCTTTTAGGGAATGTCTTTTCCGCGACTTGCCAATAGATGGCGTTGCGATAAAACATTCGAAAAATAGCTAGACTGTTCGACGGGTGTCAATTTTGTTACTCGCTATCAAATGTCGCTGCGATCAAACATTCTGGAAACAGCTCGATTGTTCCACGGACATGAATTCCGCTAATTCTTCGTCAATAGATGACGTCGCACACTATTAAAAAAATTGCAGAATAGATATGTAGAAAGTATTTTAACGCAATGAAAATAATACCTGAAGTACGCCCTGCCGGAGGTAGCCCCGTACAGACAGACGTTGCCCACGATCACATTCAGATGCGACTCGAAGGGCGAACTCTTGGGCGGGTAGATGACGACGGTGCCGCCAGACAGGCCCTTGCCTGAAAACATAACCAACTGCTGTTAGGCATTTAATAATAAGATTAAGAATTTATTTTAGTGTAATCTTCCTTATAATATCATACCAATAATTTATATGCTTGAAAATTTGGATGGATGTTTGTCATTCTTAAGAAAGAAGCTACGGATCTCGTTGAAATTTAGTATAAACGCAGAATATAGTCTGGAAGAACATATATACTACTAATAGTTAGTTTTTTTTTAAATTCCGCGCACACGGTATTGAGGGGGACAGAGTAAAGGGTATTACCATGAGAAATTACTATTATGTTTTTTTTTAAATAATTTTGTCTACTAACCGACATAGTCGTTGGCGTCGCCCTCTAACGTGACATTGACGCCCCTGGAGAGGAAAGCACAGAAGCTCTGCCCCGCGGAGCCCGTCAGCGATATATCTATACTGGTGCGTTCGGGTAGACCTTCATCACCATATTTCCTGATATAACATAAGAATTAAATTAAAGTCATTAAAAAACATAGATTAAAATTGATTTGATTCAATTCATACTCGCATTTAGAGAAAGTTTGGATGAATGGATGGAAGTTTGTAGCCTCGGCTGAACGGATTTCAATTTTGGTATAGATGTAGAAGACAGTCTGTCAGTCAGTCAGTCATACGCTACTCACTTTTGTTTTTTTAATTCCACGCGGACAAAGTCGCGGGTGAAAGCTTGTGTAAATATAAAGGAACATTTTCGATTTTTTTTAAATGCTTGTATGCAGTGACATTGTTTTTCATATCAAAATTGCTTTCCCTCATCTATATACATTTGCACAGTCTGTAAATATAAGTAAACTTGTATAAAAATAATTATGTATTACATAGCAATGTGGTAGGATAACGTGGAGGTGAATGCGCGGTCCTCGTTGGTTATCTTCATGTTGATGGCGACGTGTGTGTCTGCGCCCGACAGCACGCCACTGCACTGCTCTATCAGAGTATTGTCCAAACGCTTCTCCAACTGGAAGTCCTGCAACGAACAAACAAAACCTAACTTAAATAAAGTATACATTAAGCAATTTTAACTAGATTTTTTTTTCATTCTAATGGTCATTGATTTAACGATAGAGATGAGATGTACAGTCGCAAAAATCCGCGATGTTCCACATAGCCTATAAGGTAGTAGTGAGTTACACAAACGACGGCATAATAAAAAACAATTTCCCCTGTACTTGACTTTTTTCGTACAGACTCATTTAAAAACTACATCAAATTGGTTCTGTGATGTTTTAACGCGTACAAAACGTCCAAAGGACTATAGCCTTTAAAGTGGTATACCGACAGATTCCCTGATTGTACCTGTGCCTTGGAGCCGCCGTGTATGTTGACTCCGGGGCGCATGTGCAGCGCGTTCTTCAGGATGAGGGAGAGGTTCAGCAGCCGCGCCTTGGGGTTCTCGTTGTGTTCGCGCACCTTCAGCAGGTCGGTGCGCCCCACCAGCTCCTGGAAGCGGCGCACACCCACCGCCGCCATGTGCGTCCGCACCTGACAATACATTGTTACTATAAGACAATATTCTAATCAGACTAACATAAATGCAAAAGTTTATTTAGATGAATGAATATTTTTTAGAGTTTGTACCCTATACGGCTGGAACGGCTTTCTATGAAATTCGGTATTGGTGTAAAGGATAGTTTCGAAGAACACATAAGCTACGTAATTCCGCGCGGACGAAGTCGCAGGCAAAGCTAGTATACTAAAATTAAAACAAGTTAGTTATGAGAGAAAGTGACGAAACCAAAAAAAATCCAAGCTAGCAGCTGTAAAGAAGCAAGATTGCCACAGTAACAGTTATTGTCACCAATGGCAAAGGCTTTTGTTGTCATTGCAGGATTTAATTTTTGACATTTAAAATTTTAATAATAAAGTCAAGTTTTTATAACATTATGCGAATGAAACCGCACAGGGATAGATACTATAAAGCGATATTTATTAAGATTCTCCCTTAGTGACCATTAACCGACACTAAGTGTGGTAGGTTACCTCTTCAGCAAGCATGAATAAGTAGTTGACGACATGCTCAGGTTTGCCGGCGAACTTCTTGCGCAGCACCGGGTCCTGTGTCGCGATGCCCACTGGACACGTGTTGAGATGACATTTGCGCATCATCGTACAACCTGCAAGAGAAATACGATTAAAATCAACCTATACTAATATAATAAAGTGTAAACACATTACTTCGTTTATAAGTGTAAACACTCTACTACTCTTAGTGTATACACACACTAGTTATGTAGGATGTCAGCAATCATAGTATATTTTTAAATAATAATTTTTTTAGTAAAGAGCCCTACACTTACGACACATTTTAGGCTATACGTTTCCACGCTGTTAGAGTTAGGGGGTAAATAAATTGGAAAAAACTCATGCGGGAAAGGGACAAAAACTATAATACTGTTAAAAGCAGGCTAGATTTGTCATTGAAGCATTTGATTTTTGACATTTGATATTGAAAGTTTTAGAAATGTGAACAATAAAATACAGTTATGGGAGCAGCTAGTGTTTTTATACAGTAGAAGAAACTCGTTAATGTTGTATGTACCGAGTACTATGAGGGGCGCAGTACTGAAGCCGAATTCATCAGCGCCGAGCAGCGCGGCCACCATCACGTCGAATCCAGTACGAATCTGACCGTCCGCCTGCACCACCACCCTAATTACACAGAATATGTTACTAATATACGAGTATACATGTATAAGTTTATACGGAATGTTTTACTTCGTAACTGCAGAACGGTTCATCGGATCTTGTTAAAATTTGTAACAAAATACAATCTGGTAAGAACACATAGCTTAATTAGGAAGATTTTTAATTCCCAGCAAGTGTAGTCGCTGGCTAAAGCTAGTATATCCACTATAGTACTTTAAAGCAAGCAAAGTAAAATTTTTGTTGCCACTAGGGTAAGCTCGTTTAGTATTTTGGTTCTGTTTGCTAGGTGAGGGTTATGTTCACCTGGAGCGCAGGTCGTTGAGCACGAGCACCTGGTGCGTCTCCGCGACGCCGAGCTCCCAGGGCAGGCCGGCGCTCTTGATGCCCGTCCACGAGCTCGCGCCCGTGCCGCCGTCGTGGCCAGATATCACGATGTGCTCCGCTTTACCCTGCACAAACACAACATAAATTTACTAATATTACAAATGTGATAGTTTAGATAGATGGATCTTAGAGTTTGTAGCCTAAACGGCTTTATTTCGATGAAATTTGGTATAAATGTAGGGGATAGTATGAAAGAACACGTAGGTTACTAAATTTTCTTTATTTTTAATTCCACATCGAAGTAGTCGCGGTCGAAAGCTAGGTCAGCAAAATTTATTTGTCGATTTCAGATAAATAACTCTGTATACATTTTAAATCGCAGATATTTAGTGAACTTCCAATGGTCGCTACTAAATATGCGCGCAAACTACAGCAAGCTATTAAAAACGATATCTTTGTCTAAGAGAAAAGGACATGCGAGATCACATAAACGTCCATGGACTTCCGCTATCATACAGTCTTACTTATGCTTTACCAGCCTTGGAGAAGATTTTTTTATACCTTGGCAACACCGGAAGCGACGACTCCAACGCCGACTTCAGAGACCAGTTTGACGGAAACGCGTGCCTTGGGGTTGGCGCATTTGAGGTCGTAGATGAGCTCGGCGAGGTCCTCAATGGAGTAGATGTCGTGGTGCGGCGGCGGGGAGATCAGCCCCACGCCCGCCACAGAGCACCGCGTGCGCGCTATGTCCTCCGTCACCTTGTAGCCTGACGGAATACATAAATAACTATCAGCAACACTTAAATATATGTTATTGCTAAATTTAACAATCCCTTAGTGTATTATTCATTGGCATTAAGGACTCCATTATTAATTAATAGACATTACGAATAAATATTTATATTAAAAAAAAACAATCAATGCCGACTATTGAAAACTAGCTTTTGCTCGCAAATCCGTCAGCATGGAATTAAAAAAAGTAAGTATGTCTATGTTCTTCCAAATAATCCTCTACTTCTATCCAGTTATTATCGAGATCTGTTCTGCAGATTAGGCTAAAAACTCTAACAAAAATTCAAATTTTAATTTTTATAATACTAAGTAAGTGTATGTGTGTTGTCCTATGCGTTTTTAGGTTATGCGTCTGTATTAGGTTGTTTCGATGAACAGTTGGCGCATCTTTGAACCATTTCTATTATAGTATACATTTTTCTAGAAAGTTCTTGTTCATTGCAATACTAGTCACTTAATGTTATAAAGGTGTTAACCTGGCAGCTCGCCGCCCTCGCCGGGCTTCGCGCCCTGCGCCATCTTGATCTGCAGGTCGTCAGCGTGCGCGAGGTAGGAGGCCGTCACCCCGAAGCGGCCCGACGCCACCTGCTTGATGGCCGACCGCTTGTTGAACTCCGGGTCCTGCACACAACATTTTTACATAAGTCATAGGTAAATCAACTAAAATTGAAGATGCAAATCAGTGATAAGCCCTTTGTTTACATATGTGAGGCTATTTGCATTTCGAGCTGTGAGTTGCGACTGACAGGCAGCTTGCTCGTTGGCTCTTTTACATTGTGGTGTGCCGTGAACTGCTAATTTAGTTGTTGAGCTATAGCTCAACGGTCCGATGTGAGCTGAACATTTAAATATGCGAAAACACAAAAACATATGTAATGTCATTTCTTTGTTTGTAAATAAATAAAGTATATTACTTGATTGAGATATCTGTCGGCATTCTCTCCACCCTCTCCGGTGTTGGATTTGCCGCCGATTCGGTTCATGGCGATGGCCAGGCTGGTGTGCGCCTCCAGAGATATAGAGCCAAACGACATCGCGCCTGGCAACATAAATAATTAGGAAATTAAAAATAATAAACAATAAAAAAACTTCAGGTTAGAAGATATCGCACATCGTCATCAAAGTCTTGTTTCAAAATGTTTTAAATATAGCTTTTAAGGTGGAAAACCGCTAGTTTCTCCGATTGTACATAATAATTGTTTGGATATAACGTTAATTGATAATTAGTGGTGTACCTGTGGCGAATCGCTTGACGATCTCCGCGGCAGGTTCCACCTCGTGCAGAGGTATGGGCTCGTCCAGCTTCACCAGCTCCAGCTGGCCGCGCAGCGTGCACGCCCGGATCGACTCCAGCGCACTCTCCCTGTAACACACACCACATTATACTCTAAACAACAATATATATGGCCTTATACATTTATATAGACCAGTGGTAGTGCCTGCTTTAACATCTTAGCACTGCAGGGCCGGCACGCCCCCAGTAATACCACGACCACACAGAAGACAGGCGTGAAATGGAAGCAATTCCGCGTTTCGTCTGATGAGTGTGGCGCCGGAGGCCTAATTTTAGTCCCTTTCCCTTTCAATCCTTTTTCTTAAGAGAAAAGGATGGGAAGGAAAAGTGGATTTGACGGTGGAGGAGACGCATAGGAAGGGGAAATGTTCTCTTTATGTGCGTCTCCTCCTCCGTCAATGAAGGGTAGGCAACGCATCTGCTATTGCGGATGTTTATGGGCAGCGGTCGCTTTCCATTTCGGTGGATTCAGGTGGCCGCTTGCTTGTTTGCCACCTTGTATTATAAAAAAAATACTTAATATATAACAGGATTTTACATTTTAGTTCAGATTATAAATTTATCTTAACCCACTGGTATCTACTTAAAATACAACATGAATCAATAACTTGGTTAGTTACATTACGTTTGTGTGGTAATTTTTATAGCAGTACGTGATTTATATTATTACGAAAGGATTGCAAGTTGCATATTAATATAGAGGACGAAAAATACGGGAATAAGGACGGGAAGACGCTGCATATCAAGAAGTCGAGTAATTGTGTGCTGAGAGTTGAAAAAAAATATTAATTCTGTGGTTAAATCATAAAATTAATAGACTATACGAGTATAAGATAATGTTTTACCTGTATCTATCGTAAGCAGAGGTGCTGTTACTGAGGGCAGCTTCCTGCAGGTTGGCAATGGAAACTGGGTCATTGATGTGCTTCTCTCCTCCCGCACGCCAATGATAATGTCCCGGATTCCTATAGTAAGAAATATTATTTTATTACGTCATAGGAAACAGGAGACATATGTTTTTTTTATGTAATATGTTACCTTAATACTAAAGTATCGGAGGAACTTCCATACGTCATGGCGTGTCTATCGAATATCTCGTTCGAGAGGATTTCAAATGTTACACCACCTGAAATAAAAATTCGGTCATTTATTAACAAAAAAGGTTGTTTATACGTATTATTGCATGCAAAGTTGATAAATTGCTAACTTTTATGCTTAAATTTATAGATGACTAGCTGTTGCACTCGATTTCGTTCGCGTGAAATTAAAAAGTAATAAAAAGTATAGCCTATGTTACTCACTGATAACATAGCTTTTTAATCGTGAAAAAATTTAAATCAGCCCAGTAGTTTTTGCGTTACTTCAATACATATAAAAATACAAATCTTTGCTCTTTATATTAGTATAGATTACAGTATTTTAGGCATGGATTATATTGAAATAAATACCGATTCTAGATTGTGTTCCCTTGAAGCATTTATCGACGACATCCTCGCTGAGGCCGACTGCCTCAAATATCTGCGCACCCTTGTACGACTGCAGCATGCTGATGCCCATCTTCGCCATCACCTGGAATACACAAACAAATTAAGAATCATTATAATATAGGTACAGATATATTACTTATAGCAAAATCGGGTCCAATTCAATCTTTACTTAATTAGATTGCGTTTGTTGAATAACACAAGAGTATAGACTAGGTCATCTTTAATTGATTCTGAGAGTGCAATAAAAATCATTTTACATGTATGTTAGAGTTTTTTTACGATGAGTTTCGATTAGGGTGTAATTGTACTACTTAAGATTTTCTCTAATTTGTCAATCAAAATATAAGGGATAACAATATGATTTAACTAGCTTTCGCTCGCGATCCGTTCGCGTAGAATTAAAAAAAAGTAAGTAGCCTATGTATTCTTCCAGACTATTCTGCTTCTATGCCAAATTTCATTGAGATCCGTTCAGCAGTTTAGGCTACAAACTCTAACAAACAACCATCTAAACTTTCGCATTTATAACATTAGTTAGATATATTAGATAAATTTGTCAGTGTTTACCTTAGCGATGCCTGTTTCGATGGCATTCTGATACGCCTTGTAGATGTCATCGTCAGACAGCGAACTGTCGATGACATTGTCGTCGCGCAAAGCGAACGCCAGCTCGAACGCCAAGTACGGACAGATCGCGTCCGCGCCGTAACCTTGACACAAGACAGGCGAAAGTTAGGTTTAAAATAGAGAGAAAAATAAAGTTTAGATTAGAGTCAGTTCTACCAAATTCTTGTATATTGTCAGATAACAATCCAATGTGTAAAATGTGATATGGAAATATCGGATTTTGTTACTTTATCTGACAGTGACATCATTTTTAAGCTATCTGAGCTTTTATCAGCCATTGGTGGGACAGGCCCTTAGAAGAATAAAGAATATAAGTCTAAGAGATTTAAACAGTAGGAATGCACGGTG
Organism: Papilio polytes; assembly: GCF_000836215.1. Taxonomy (NCBI): domain Eukaryota; kingdom Metazoa; phylum Arthropoda; class Insecta; order Lepidoptera; family Papilionidae; genus Papilio; species Papilio polytes. The sequence goes on from NW_013524901.1 coordinate 1,175,285, forward strand.
ATTTGTACGTACCGAGTAGCACGCACATGTGGTGAACTTCGCGCGCCTCCGCCGTCTCCACCAGGATGCCCACCTTCATGCGCAGCCGAGTGTCGATCAGGTGATGATGAACAGCACCTATAATCAAGAAGTTAAATATTAATGTAACTGAAAAACATTTTGATTATTATTTTTTGTAATTTACTTGACTTAACAACAAAAAAAAACATACAGACGAATTGAGTACCTCCTTCTTTTGGGAAGTCGGTCAATAAACCTCCACAAAGAGACTTACTATCGCATTTAAAGATTCCGGATTTTTATTTAAATCGCCTTGAGGTAATATAAATCGAGACCAACTAGACTTACTCCGTAGAGAGTTACTCCAGAAGGCAATCATTTTAACTAAATCTACCCTAATTGTACCGTATATGAGTGTGAAAAGGCGTACGTACCGAGTGCGAGCAGAGAGCTGACGGGCACGCGCTCGGGCCCGGCGTTGCGGTCGCTGAGCACGATGAGCTGGCAGCCGCGCTCCGCCGCGCCGCGCGCCGCCGCGCACACGCGCCCCAGCGCCGCCTCCAGCCCCAGCGGGCCCTCCGCGCAGTCGTACGTGCAGTCGATCACGTGCGTCTGCCAGCCCCGGTGCGACGTCTGCTTCAGCGCCGCCAGGTCCGGCAGCGACAGGATGGGCTGCGGCAGCGACAGCCGGTGCACGAACTCCGCGCTCGGCTCCAGGATGTTGCCCACCGGACCGATCGGACACAGCAAAGACATCACTATCTTCTCCCTGATCGGACAAAATAATTAGTAAGAGTTTTAAAACGGTAAAAAGTCGTGGTTTAAAATTCGGTTTTTCGAGTATTGTCGTGTATTAATTCTAGCACAAGCTGTTTTTTAGAATGGTCACAAGAGTTATTAGCAAATTAATAAAAATGTACTTATAAAATCCTAAAACACATTGAGAAGACAAATCGACTATGGGATTTTTTTTAGGTTTCAATGAAACATAAAAAAACAGTCGGAGAAAAACTGTATAACAAGGTGAATGTCGAAGAGAATCACCTAAAAGGATCTATGGGCGGGTTGGTGACCTGCGCGAACAGTTGCTTGAAATACTCGTATGGCAGCGGCTGGAATTGCGACAAGCAGGCAAGGGGCGCGTCATTACCCATGCTGCCCAACGCCTCCTTCCTACAAACGATACATTTAATTAGTTTTTTCTTGTAAAAAATAAATGTTACATTAATTTTTCATGTAGTTTGTGCAATTTTATATACAAACTTGTTCTGTATCATGGGCACGAGCAGCATGTTGATGGCCTCCAGCGTGTACCCGTAGAGAGCAAGGCGGCGGTCTGATAGCCCCGTGATAGCGTTGCCGTTCAGCGCGCGCCCGCACTTCTCCAGCTTCACAGACGCGTGGATGTCCTCCATTGTTATCTAACACAAACATCACTTATTAGTGCGTTTCCATTGACAACACTTGTGTACAAACATTCTCATATAATAGTGTTACGGTTAGAAGATTGCGTCTAGTATTCTTTTTGAAAAAGCGAAGAAACTGCGATGCAAAAGCCTTACATATTGTAAAATTGTAAATAAAAAATATAACCTTGAATTTTAATCTTAAATTTTTCAAGGCGTGCGAATGTGAGACAAACAAAAATAATTGTGTCACTTTAACTCTTTACGATTTAACCTTAATTATTTTAAACTTTTAACAAATCTTTTCGAGCAAAAAATTTAATAAAGAATATTTTTTCCATTTGAGATAAAAATAAACTATTAGCATAAAAATAACAAAAGCGCTGCGGAAACAATTCAACGTTCTTATACAAATCTTTGTTTTTCTTAACTCACCATCTAGAACATCAGTTTTCGTACAGATCAGTTTTTTGTCAAATGCAGCGTGAACATAGAATAAAATATATTGAATACAAATTTAATAATACATGTGGAAGGTAATGTACAGATTCACAGTTATAACAAACACAAATCACTCTCCTACTTACCACGTAAAATTCTACATATCGACATTTTTACAAACATAATGTATACACTTTTACCAATGAACGAAGTCGAAAAATATCATTAATATATGAAGGATTGTTGCTTTTTAAAACCATGTATTTACCTGTTCCTTAAGCCACTGCGAGTGCGGGCGGCTGTTGGCGATCTCCATCTTCAGCTCCACATCCTGGATGATCTTCTTCTCCACCGTGTCCACCAGCAACATGCGGCCTGGCTTCAGTCGGCTCTGAAACACGGCATCCTCTTAACTAGTATTTCTTTTCAAGAAATCGATGTCTGAATGCATTCGGAGGAGAATATGAATCTGCTTTTGAATATTCGCTTTTTGATTAACGTAATTGTTACCTTGTGGATAACTTTCTCGGGTTCTACATCGTAAACCCCCACCTCGGAGGCCATCACCAGTATGTTCTCACTGGTCACATAGAAACGTGAAGGCCGCAGACCGTTCCTGTCCAGAATCGCACCTAAGAACAGAACAAAAACCATATAAAGCGCTCTTTGTGTTTAAAATTCTCCAATATATGCACATTTTCTGAATGATTCTGCTAAAAATCTCAAATATTCAAACTCTAAAGCATAACAAAAAGTACAATAGCGAAAATCCTCGGTATGTCTCTTAAACTTAAATTGCCTTTTTAATTATAACAAGACAAACACCGTTAGTTCTTTCAAATAACCAATAATGTACTAGTGTGTCAATAAATTACAATTAGCAGTGTATGATTGACCGGTATTTTTTTATTTAAAATTAAAGGTTCATAACGTCAATAGCTTAAAATAAACACCGCCAGATTGCCCGACTGTACTTATATAATGAATTGTTAAGAAACATCAAATTCAACTATTTGTGTAATTGTAACTTAATTAACTGTCCTGAAAGTGATAGTTAAACGCGTGTTTTTAGTTTACTGACCAATGTATCGTCCATCAGTGAAGGCGATGAGCGCGGGCCCGTCCCAGGGCTCCATGGCGGCGGCGGCCCAGCGGTAGTAGTCGCGCTTGGCGGGCGCCATGGTGCGGTCGGCGTGCCACGCCTCCGGCACCATCGTCATCACCGCCTCGGGCAGCGCGCGCCGCCCGCACTGCCACAGGAACTCCAGCACGCAGTCCGCCGACCCCGAGTCCGACAGGTTCGGCTCCACCACCGGGTACAGCTTCTTCAACTCTGCAACACACAATCGCTGTTAGGGGGCGTCCATAAGGGGTGTTTAAGGGGGGAGGGGGTCGAGTCAAATCTCATCTAATCTTACGTTGGAGAGAGGAGGGTCTCGGCAAATATTACGCAATTTTTTTTCTGATTGAAACAAAAAATATTATACTATTTTGGTTCATTCAATCCAGATTATACATTTTGAAAAATCTCACGTGAGATTGGCGAATGGGGGAGGGTTGAATAAAATCTCACGACATCTCACCAGGGTGGAGGGGAGGGAGATGCAAGTAATTAAAAAAAAACCTCACGTTATTTATGTATGCCCCCTTATTACAAACAGATGGATGGATTGTGTCAAGTGACATCATCAAGGAAATGATGACAGATGACGGATGAGAGTTATTTTGAGAACGAAAACTCGGTGCTATGACCCTATGGGAGTATAAGGTAGGGGAGATGATGACAAAGCGCTACTATTAGGCTTTCTAAATGGATTTTTTTATGGGCGACGCTATGCCACCTTCTCGTACCCCTAACATGTATAGTCAGGCATTTAAGCTACAGATATATTTCTTTAAAATAGTTTTTTTTTCTCTTAATAAATTTACAATATTACTTACAAAGTAATATCACATTTAAACTACTCTAATATCACAAATTTGCTTACTACTTTTAAAATACTAACACGTCTTATTTCTATTTATAATTATTTAGGCCACGAATTTGCAAGATTCTACAAAAACTTTCAATATCTGTGAAATTCTACTAAGCGTGTCCCCTAATACGTAAATGTTATACTAAAGATTAGTTGCACTTATTTACTTATTAGACTTTTTGCAGCACTAAATGATAGTAAAACGAAATGTTAATTTGTGAATTTAAATGTTATTCAACATGAATATACTACCAAATAAACTGTTTTCATTTTTTTTACAAACCATTTACATTACAATTTAAAAATGCGCATAAATCATAATGTTGCAAATCTTAATGTACAAAGTTATTTTATTTAAAACGTGCGAAAAACTCAGTGGAAAATATAAACGAAGACATATTTAAAAAACTTACCATCTCCGAACAAGTCGCTCTTCATGACACCTTCGCGAGCCTTCATTAAATTGACATTCCCTCGGAGCGTGTTTATCTCGCCATTGTGCGCCAACACTCTGCAACATTAACATAATTGAATACAGCTTAGTACAAACTTAACAAATTACTAGCTGTTACCTCGCGACTTCATCCACGTGAAATTATAAAGTAGTAAAAAATACAGCCTATGTTACTCAGTGAGAACATAGCTTTTTAATAGTGAAGTAATTTTGAAATCGGCACAGTAATTTTTAAATTATTTCACTATATATAAAATACAAATCTTTCGTCTTTATGATATTAAGTATAGATAGCTTTTGCTCGCAACTTCGTATGTTTGCAATTAAAAAGAATTTTTGAAATCGGCCTAGTAATTTTTGAGTTATTTCAAATATAGTTATACATACAAAAATAAAAATCTTTCCTCTTTATAATATTACTACAGATTTAGACTATTCAAAAATTCACCTCAAAGGATGCGCCCTTTCCCAACTGGGGAAAGTGTTGGTAGAGAAGCGCGTGTGCACCAACGCTAAATACGTCGTAAACGCCGGGTTGCTTAAGTCTTTGAAATATTCCTGTGTACAAAATCACATTTTAAAAACAGAATTTTTTACTACAATGAATCGTGTATTTTGCAATTTTAATAAATTACCCATAGTTGGTTGGAAGTAAGCAGCCCTTTATAGACGACAGTTCTCAAGGACAGGCTGCAGATATAGAACCTGGCGCCTGGCACCACCAGCTCGTGCGACGCGCGCTTGCGGAGCACGAATATCTGCGAACACGCATACTACAATTTAACATAACTCTTACAAAACTTTGACTAAAACACGTAGGAATTAGGATAATCTGACTAAAAACAAAGGAATAAAAACCTTAAAGTATTTAAAAATAAAGCACTTAATTGTAAATGCAAGGATAAAGGATAAGGATGTGTAAATTTACGTTTGCAACGGAGAGGAGGCCCGCTCCCCGTCGCCGGCGCGCGGGGCGTCCATCTGAAAAAAATGCTTTAAGAGTTCTGTCCATACCGTTACAATCATACGAGGATTTGAAAGCACAATTTATATTATTGCGTGTTCATATCCATCTCTGTTATCCATTCATTAAGTACACTCACATCCATAGCCGGTATTCGTCTATCCAGTCTTACCTTTCTGGCCAGATGTTCCTCGTCTTCGATATCGCCGGTGACAAACACTTGTCGCATGTACGGCTCCGAATTACGAGCTACTTGACCTGCAAAGCAGTCAAAAGCGAGTATTAGTTACCTTGCATTTAATTTACAAAGTCAAATAACGTAATTCACATATCTGTATTTTATCATATCCTATGTTTCTTGAGATTTTACAACGATATATAGCACTAAAAATGTCATAAATGCATGGAACTGACACGTGATTAAATGTTTTCGATTAATTAAACATTTATGACAAAAAAATTTAATGTTTTAATATCCAAGTGGCCTTAAACAAATAATGATTTACATGTTCTCTAGATGTATCTAATCAATGTAACTTAAAATTAAATTCGCAACGAATAATTTTGAAAATGGTCCCAATATGAATTACCGCACTACCACTGTTTCCCCTAACATTTTATTGCTTTCCGAATACTTCAAATTTATAAGGGAATACATTTGTATTTACCCCATTAATTAGTTACAAATGTAATTAAATGTACAATATGGCAGTGCAGTAATTGTTTAATTTGTGATTACATTTGTAACAGAGTTATATTTTAAAAGTAATAACTAATTCGTTGGTAACTAAAACAAATAAACTCATTTACAAATGTCATTCTTACAGAGCGGTACCATGTATCTTAAACTCACTTTGTACTCGATCCACAAATACTGATACAAAATTTTCCATTGACCATTCAACATTTGTTTTTAATATAATATTTTTCATTAGTAACATAGTAGTGTCAGAGTTTGTGGAACAAGAAGCAAAGTTGTCTTACTTTACGTGCCACCGCGTATGGTCACAGAACAAACCATGGTCAAGCTTGGATGAGGGCGTCCCAAGCGATTCGTTACTACGTGTGTACCACCTGAAAAATAGTCGTAAACACATCGCAACAGTGTAAACGTATCCCATAGTGATTTACTAATTAAAGAAAATGAGACATTTAGCGAGACGGATAAGTGACATGAAAACATTAGAGTTTCGACAGTAATTAGGACAAGTTATAGGTCTATTTCAATGAAAAAAAAAATAACAAATTTAAAACGTAGATTGGAGAATTGAATTTTAATAATAAGTTAAACATAATTGTTCCATAACCCATGTGGCATTATGATATAGGCTTTATCTAAAAATATATGAGTTTCAACTATATACATTAAGCATGTGATAATGTTGTGGTTTTCCTTGATTACATAAAGCAAGGTGAATTGCGTAGTCACACCCATCGATACCCTTTTCCTGACATTTTATCTGTATTGTCATTTTTAAAACATTACATAATGCTGTAAAACGCAATCATATAGTTAAAGTACGCGGTCACATAAGCGTAATGATATGAGATGAACTAAATTTTGACATTACTTGTCATTAAAGATTTATTAAGATGTGTAACAGTAAGGTACTACATAAATTCTCAAAGATCCAATATACTCAGAAGTTACGAACTTTACACGATTTCTCAAAATCTACGAATAGAAGTTACGAGTCTCGTTGACTTACCGATAGTAGAGTTGTTGGTGGGCACCGTCCTCCAACACAGCACTTGCAGACCGAGGCTCTCGGCCAACTCTTTGAACTTCTTCTCGATGTCCTGGTGGTGCAGCTTGTCCAAGAAGAAAATGCCCGTCGCGTACTTGCCGAATGGCGGTAGATCAATCTGATGACTGTCCCTAAGGATACAAAGATGAATAAAAAAAATTCAAAGAAAAGAAAACTCCCTATTTTTAATTAAAATGCATACGTGCAAAAAAGGTATATCGAACACTCTTCTTAGAAGACAGACAAAATATATAAATAATTTCTTTAACAAAACGTTCTCTGGTGGCTCTTTCAAGATAAGACTCTTAAATGTAAGGAGTATTTATACCAACAGTCCATATTAATTTTCGACATAAACATTATCTTAAAGATCAGTATGTACCTTTTATACAGGTTCTTACGTTTAAAACATGGGTTATCCAAACGTAGTCATGTTATAAAGGTCTAATAACCGTTACCACGTCGATTGTAGCTCTAAATACGTTATAAATAATGTGCATAAAGTTTATCTCAAACGTTATCCGAACAAGCATGCATCGTCGCCGCTGGAATACGGAGCTGAGCTCGGAATATCTACAAACAAGCACTTATAGCCGCTACATTTAAAGGTCACAAGTACGATAATGTAGGTTCAGCATATAGACAAAATTTCTGCGGACATGAAAAGGTATTACAACTGTTTTGCTGCTATTGGTTTCCTAGAGGTTAAGTAAAGTCGGGAAATCGTTAAATCGAGAGGTTGTCTTAGATTCAACCATTGCATCAACACATCGACCTTATGTAAGCAATTTCACAATCTATAGTGGGATTTCTTTCAAAATGTTATTATTATTATATTATTATTCATGGCTCAGGAATATAAAAACGTCGTGTAATATGCCATTATAAGCTTTTGAAAACTTAACAAAGTTCTATCGACTTTTGACAATCGTCTTTTCTTTATACGAGTATTTAATCAAATTAGGAATGTCTCACACGTATTATGGTAAATGTATTCGAGGTGGGAGCAATAGGGAGGTTCAGGATGCGCGCGCATCTCTGACGTAGCACTCAGAACTATTGACCAATAGAGCTAGCAGCAGCTCGGCGGACCGGCTATCAATTAACCCACACAATCACATGCACCCACACTAAAGTAGTGTATACACAGCATACGTAACACTGGAAAAATTTGGCGTCCGTGGCCTAGCTCTAGTCTAGACTTTCAGTGACCTTTTTTCAGGTTTCACTCAAATCGATGCGAGACTATACTTGAACTTGTATTTTACCTTTATTTGGAACAGTACTTTCACACCAAAAGCTGCATAGCAGGTGAAGAAAAATAAATACTAAGGTAGACCGATATCAATTCTGAAAATGTCTATTTTTACTGATTGAGTCTTTATGATGAGTTGCAAAAAACGGTCTGCGGTGTCAGTTTCTTTAGTGGTTCTATATCTGAATGAGAAACTTTAATAATGGACTCTGTTCATTCACATTACAAGAGAAGCGTGAACGAATAAATATAATAAAAATTGGTACGACGCAAAAAATGGAGCGTCAACCGCTAAAGCGAACTATCAGATTGCATCACTGTCCGATTCAAAGAATTGTTGTTTTTTCGCCGATAATTCTTTGAATGCTTTCTACTCAGATTCCTGTTAGCTCAGTCTTGTGAGAATAAATGTGGTACTGATATGTGTAAACTATTTTATTTAGTTAACTTTTATTAAATGTAAGGCCAAATACCAACACCATGGAAATATGATTCGTTTTCTTAACCAATATGCATTTAATGGCCCTAGTGATTTATTGGTCGCCTAAAAGCCTCTTACGGAATGTCATTGTAACGAGATGCTATTACCAGCCTAAATTCCATAATTGTATTCGCAAAATTCAGAATAGAGTGAACATGAGGTCAAGTAGATTATTTCACGTATTAAGGATGTGGTATACATGACGTACCGACACAATCGATCAAGACAGACAATACCGCGTAATATGTACACGCCTTATCTTGTTGACTTTATTCTGAACGCAATACGATAAGTACTTAGAATATTTCCGTTTTCATTCAACATTTCCTATTCAATACTAGGGGAATGTACGACCGTTATCACTGCGTCCTCATTCCCACCTTCGTTAATTGTTTTGTCAATATTAACATTATCTTTGTTGTTAATATTATGATATTTAACAACAACGATATGAGTACTTAATAGATATTGATTTAAATAACTACTTTATGGTGTTACTACTTTGATATGTAAGCTACATAAAGTGAGATAATAATTTCACCACATGACTACAGTGCGTATTGGCAAACTTCTAGACTCTAATACAATACATACTTCCTCGTCAAGTTTTCCTTAATCACCGAGCATATGGTGAATCATCTTATAAAATTGCATTTATTAATATCTATTGGCAATAGAGACTATCGCAGCATAGTGATTATTACCAAGCTACATCTGATTGGTTTTTTGTTCAGAAAAGCGCTATGGAAGATAGATGTTTGCTGCATTGTTAATCAACAGGGAAGCCCAAACTTGTACTACTACTACCGTAAATACAATATTTTGTAGCTAATGGAAAAGAATGTTTATTTAACATATCACAATTCAACGAATTCAGTTTACCAGACAAAATTCATCATAAAATTTCAATATTTAAATAAACCGACAGCCATGATATAAAAGCAACTACTTTAATCTTAAATAACACATACAAATATTTACTTGCTTTGGCAGACTTTGCTTTACGAAAGTGTAATGCAAATAGTATCGTAAATTATAGTGATTCGCAGAATCCATAAGTATGTGAGTTGGGTCATAATTTATAGCTACGAATGTCGCGTAACGAGACCTACACATAAACAATAGCCAAATCAAAACTTTCCACTCGATTGCACATTATATGTGTCTAACAGACGCCTGTAATTTTATGAAAAGACGACTGGTCTTACCCTACACCACATTCGCCAGAAGTCTTTAATAGACGTGCAAGGAATTATGCTCCAGTTGCTTACCATAGTCACTCAAACAATTCATCAAAATATTTAAACTTAATCATTTCTATAATTTTGATATGCCAATAGTATGTCAAAACAACATTTTCCATTCTGTTTTAAAAAAACATTGCGCCGTTGGACAGATGCAAATCGAAACAAACATCAAAAACATCGTTAGCCAAATCTGCAATTGTATCGATGTTGTCGTATGATCATTGAAGCGAGCACATGGCGTGATGTTTACCATGCACCGTCTAAGGGTGTGTTTATATTGAGATAAAAAAGCGGATTTGGTAGAAGAATGCATCTCTTGCTACTACATTGTTCGAAGTAACAGGAATGTAATTGAGAAACAAATTACTACAAATGGTCGATATCTTTAAATATCACAAGATGAAAAACGAATAAGTGAAAAAAATAGTTAGGTATTACGTTTAGCATATCTGCATAACAGGCTGCCAATGCTCGCGTAAGAATCACAAATGAGGATTACATTGTTTACAGTTTGGGAATCTCTCTCGCTTGACACGGTATACACACCCTAACAGAATGCAGCCTGGAACGTTGCCAGTTTAGCATCCAAATCGGGAAGACCACGCTACGCCGTCGTTTCGGACGCTGAACTTGTAATCTAGTAGACGTCGATAGGATTACACGAATCAATATCACAGTTTTGAATTACTGCCGGTATTGTAGTAACAAATACTTGGCAGATTTACAACTGTGTCATGTTTGTAACTTAATAAAATAATTCTTGAAATAACGTCTGGACACATTTTATTTACTTGGTTAAATTCTTCTGGTTAAGTTATGCACTTTCGCATATGTACTCGGAATTAAAAATATTTATTTATTTTCTATAACAGTACTATCGTACGATGACCAGAATAAGTGTGCAGATGACTCTGACAAGTCTTAGAAAATTACTATAAAATAGGCGTATTCTTTTTCCATTAAAAAAAGCATAAAAGTACACGTCAATGATGTAGTCGAGAAACTGTATTTTTACCGTTTTGCAGCCATCTTGAGCATATTAAATGTTTTAAAATACGTCATTTATATCGAGACATAAATAAAGTTCCTGACATATTTCGCAACAACAGGCCGGCTCAAATGCCAAGGGGGAAGTAATATTAGCACAAGAGGGAACTAATACTACGCAAAGGTCAAAGTTCAAACAAACATCGTTTACTATTTTAAAAGCAGTTAATTTTAACTACATTCACTTTTTTCTTTAAAAAATCCCCGGACAACACGTGGCAATTAATAGAAAATTGCTCGCATAGTTTTTGGGGGATATTTTTGAATACTTTAGAATATAGCTTGGTCATGCCGTCAACCATAGACCTTCTCAATATTTTGTTATTACATTGTGTCACGCGGGTCCCCCTGTCCCTATTTGATAACAGTATTTTTAAACACGTTACCGCAACGACCCCACACGGATCATATCGCTACTGCGTAAGTCTGTAAAAGTTCAAAGGTTATTGACTTATTTAAAGAAATGTAATAAATAACAATAATCATTGTCAACAGGAATGTTACGTAATCGGAACGTCACGACATTGCATAGCATTACATAGCAATATAATTTTGCATATTGATCAATTCACATATGTGACGTATGTAATTGAATGTTTAAACGTATATTGCTACGAACCTGTCTGTACCAGATCAATTTGCTCATGTAATAGACGATAATGTGGCCACCACGCTCGAGAGAATCCTGCGTCATCAATATTGCTCGCTTCTAGGCTACCTTATTGAAACAAATACCCATCAAATACGAGTTTATGTACCATAGTACACCTTCTAGAAGATTTTCATAGTTTGTTTCAATGTCGATATAAAAATCTGTACGTTTAAGTGGCCGTGATATCAGATTCCTAAATATTAATGTCCGTAAACACGTGTGGGCCGCGTGCTTAACTCGTACGCCTTATCTTTAGTACTTGTTTGTCGTACAATTAGATCCAAGTGCACAACTCCTAAACTATGTATTTGTATTACAAATTGTGTCGTCAAGATCGATTGTCAATATTTATTTGTATAAGATTCCGCGATGCGTACGAGTTTTTAAATATGTTCTTCCGATATCAATTAGCAACCAATTGTAAGAACATTAACAAACGGAATACAACTGTTTGCAACAAACAAATCAAATTGTAAAATAAGTAGAATATTCCAGTAAGTGAGCTCAACATTGGCTGGAGACGTAGAACAAAATGGATGTTTTGGAAAAGTACCAGACCTTGAAGCCGCATGCGTTGACTGCACTATAATCAATCAAATATTGGAATGTAAACAAATATATTTAACTAATTAACGTTGATTGACAAACAGATAGGATGGAAATAGTGGATTGAAAATTTGAGATCCATAAATCTTAATCTAACGGTGAGTTTCCATTGCCGTAACAATATTATTGTACCTTTCATTCCATTTCTTTAATAACAATTTTTGTTGCAAATTCGTAGTAAAACGCAATGGGTAGGATGGGATACAGAAAATTGATAGAATGTTATGATAACATTGTTTACGGCGGCAAAGCGAATTTGATAACAATATTAGATCGCGGGAGATACGAGGTGTATTATCGATGTAATTCTATTATGATGGACGTAATCCTATAAATTCAGAGATAATACTATCGAAAATGTCTAGCATGGGTATAACAAAACAATATTAAACGTTATTTCTAATAATAAAATAAAATTTCGCTATCCATGTGTATTTTTTTACTAACACTGTGCAAAAATACGAATAGAAAAACATTTCTAAGAATAGTAAATATATTTATTTCAGAGGCAAGCTTGACAACGCACTAACGAGGTCTTTGACCCGTAGTGAACTCGCAAACTCAAGGTAAACACAAGTTATTGACACAGATCAATAATTATAACGCTCACTTACTGATAACATATTAAAGAAATACTGTAATATTAATGCATAATTTATATAACTTCAGATCGCTGAAGGGATGGGTTTTATTTGTAGGAAAGCGTTCGCCAACGTCAGTACAGGATTAAAAAAACGTGCACCAGGTCTAGCTGTTCCTGAGATTACTAGGAACAAACCCAGCTTTGTGGACAGGTCTATAGATAGAAACACAATGGAATCATAAACAAAGACGTATGATTATGCTTCTTATAAATTTGGACTACATCATCATCATCATCTCCCCTGCCTTATCCTACTCCCGTAGGGTCGGCGCGATGGGTTTTCGTCCTCCAAAGCACTCTATCATCCGTCATCTCAGTCATCACTCCCTTCTTGATCATGTCACTTTTCACGCAATCCATCCATCTCTTTCTAGGGCTACCTCTAAATTTGGACTACAAATAAACGACTATAAATTATTGTATATTTTTAAAGATACAAGACGCGCACAAGATCACCTGATGAGAATTAACCACTTTAGTTCGCAATCTACATCCTCAAGAACGAGTGCAGATGTACTGCAACATAGGCAACAAGATGAAATGCGCCATTACTCGTAATTGTATGTCCACTTATTTTCAATCAATGTACACGTCATAGCACGAGATTTTCATAATAAAAGATGAAATGTGTTAAAACTAAATACTACGCATTCAACAATATCAAAATTCCTTATATTTCATCACAAATCATCAAACACAAATCATGCGACACATCAATGATCGATTGTAACCGCCGTGGTGGGTTCTATCCGTTTACTATCACTGTAATAAACCAGTAAAAGGTATTATAAGATCAAGCAATACAAATAAAGGCGCTGACAGTTAGCATACTTACTTAATTCTAAATTACTAACAATATAGATATACGAATAAGGCACAGATATCTACATGGATAACATTGATTAAGAAATCATCGTCTAGACATTCATCGTTCACGTGAAACATGACATAGATCTTTATTATCGATGATATCAAGAAAATAGCTAGATTTAGGAGGTTTAAATTCAACTTAACTCAAGATATGACAGTGACGAGTAACCCTTTAGCATGATGAAATCAAAAACCCATTTAACAAAATCCCACATTGAGAACGTAAGCGTATATAAACTGTTAGAAACTATGAAACTTGTAAAACTCTTTAATATCGTGACATTTCAATATACTCTATATAGGGTTACTCATCATCATCATCCACTTGCCCTTATCCCTTACGGAGGGTCGGCACAGTATGTGCTGCTCTTCCATACATCTCTATCAGCCGTCATATCTAAATCCACTCCTTTCTTAAGCATATCCTCTTTCACACAATCCGTCCATACTTTCTTCGGTCTTCCTCTACCTTTGTAGCCATCCACATTCAATCTTAACAATTTCTGGTTTATGTCCCCATCGTTTCGTCGCATAACATGTCCATACCACGCTAACTTTTTGCTTTTCTCAATTTCTCCACCACTGACGCTACTTCAATCTTCTTCTAATGTACACATTCTTAACTTTATCCATTCTATAAAGGGTTATTATGCACAAAAAAATAATTAACCAAGATAAAAAATAATTAACCATAAATAAAATATTAACCAAGTCGCTAACGAACTTTATTTTATTACATTACTTGATCATGTTCAATACAAAACATTAACATCAAAACAGTACTGTGTGTTGTTATGTCTTCATTTCTAGTTAGTGTCCATGGCCACTAAAATCATTGTGTAAGCAGTGTAATTATACGAAGCATTAGTAGGCACTACGTACTGTTATTAACTGATAATACATTGTAATTCCTACAACTGTGATTCCATTGGCATTATTACACAAAATCCGACATCTTTAATAGGGTATAGATAATATAACTTGAATTCTATTTAAAATACATTTTAAATATAAAAATTGTTTTGAATGATTGAAATTGAAGCATATAAATGCAAATGTTTTTCAACGGTGTAGTGACGCTTCAAGCGAGCGAAGTTAAATTAGAATTGACAAATTCAGGTCGGGAACCAATAAGAAGTCCTAGCGCTTCCCTCTCGAATGTACGATATTGAATTTATTGATCTCTAGGTTGAGGGCGGGGGATGCTGCGGAAACGGGGGTGTTGAACATCCGACGCGAAGTCTCAAGAACGCATATCGAATAATTGTATTCATTTCCTCTTACTTTATATGACGGTCCGTTTAATAAAGAAATGGTCTTATAGTTACTTGTAGTTTAAAAGGTGTTTATCTTTTGTTTCTGTTGTTTTTCTCCATATTTATTCACCAGTACCAATGCGTCTTCCTTTTTATATGCATTTAAATTCAGCTGTCTTTCACGTGTTCGTTTGTTTTGTTTTTCATTGCATTTTCAGGCCTGTGTGAATAATAATATCATTGACGTCAACATCTATCTTTTAGTGGCTGTATTAACTTGGAAACTAGCTTGCTTTGTAATTTATCACCAGACGTGATTGTTACCTTCAAATAATGAACATAATATATCCTCGTTAACATCTAAACTTATGTAAATAGTAGAAAAACATTGTTATCAGTGACGGTTATAAGTTTCCGCGATGTCTGTATTGTTCGGTTTGTTATGTCAATATCGTATTTGTTTTACATAAGCTTAACACTGTTTTATTAATTGCATCATTGTAACCTCTTATTTATTAAATACTAGTTTCCGCACGTGACTTCGTCCCCGTGGTATTAATGAAATCAAAAGAAAGTAGCCTATTTGTTCTTTGAGACTATCCTCTACACCTATGCCAAATTTTATCGAGATCTGTTCAGCCATTTAGGCTACAAACTCTAACAAACATCATCCATCGATCCATCCAAACTTTCACATTTATATTATTAGTAAAATTATGCTTTTTGTACATATAATTAAATCATAGGTTGAAGGTCTATTATTTTTGTTTAATTTAAAATAAGGTCTTAAGATCCAGGTATCACATAGAAATCAGTTTAGTCTATGTCTTAACATAAAGAACCGGAGGTTTTGAATTATAATTATTTCGTTGGAGAAAAATGAATAAAAACGATGGAATTTTTGTTATAAAATTGTTGAATCTCAATGACAAATGTAAGTCGTCGAGTACTTTTTATTTTTTTTAGATAAAGATGTAATATTTCCTGTCTAACCTTTGTCTCATGGCCCATTAGTTGAGTGTCAGATTTGTTGTCTAGGTTTAGTATTACCATGAGAGATTATTATGGATATTTGTAATTAATTCAAAACAAAATTTAGAACTAGTTATTATTAACACAATAGATTTAAAAAATTAAAACATAAATGTGTTATAAAAAAATATTCCCGGCATTCAGAAGTCTTCAACAATACACAGGAGACAGACTTGAAGACTAGAGCAACTGAACAATACGCCTCAGCTATAAATATACGGACGCGCGGGAATGGAAGGTTCATAAATAATAGAAAACATCATTCAATAGACTAAGCGAGGGGATTTATATTGAGTCTAGAGGTACTATTTTTAAAACAATATGAGACATAACAATCGTATCCGCTTATCAACTGTTTTGTTTTCACGCGTGGTTCTGCCTATTGATATCGGATACGTATTTTAGAAACATTGCAACAACAACGTTGCATTTTACTCGAAAACATATCGTAAACTTATACGAGAATACCTCTAAAAGTAACAGTTGATTTTTGATTGTAAAATTTTAAAGAGAAATTATAAAGACGACAGATTTGTATTTTTCTACGTATTGACATAACTCAAACACTTCGAGGTGATTTTAAAAATCTTCCCCTAAGAACTACGTTAGCAGTGGCTATATTTTATATACATAGAATATGTTTTTTATTTTATTTTAATTTCACGCGGCAAAGTCGCCAGCATTAGCTATTTGAATATAAAACAAAGGAACATTAAATTGTAGTCTTCCTATTGTCTAGTTATAGATTTAATATATCGAATAACGCTTCCATACGAATAGCCGCACAAACCGCAACTCGGATATACACAAATAAATTCCTAAGTACTACAAACCGCAACGACCTTCACCGTCATAATCAGTGCTAACAGATTCTATGACAACTTGCTGCATAATATACGTGTTTATTATCAAAGGTAAGCGTTATTATTATTATTATTATATATTACTGCCACATTCAGTTCTAAATGGATCATTAAGGTAGTCTTTTAGTGTTGACAACACAATAAATCCACACTTAGGGGGGCACTTAACTACTAAATAGTCTGACTATTATGGTATAGAGACAAATACTGTAACTAATGCTTCAGTACATGTATTACAGGCAACATACGAATAGATCCTTTCATAGAAATTCCATAGAACCTTTTGATAAGATAAACGATTGTACACAATTATTAAATAACCTTCAAAATAATTCAAGGACTTTAGTCTGGGTCTTGTTAACTTTGATTTGCGTCCTCGTTCCAGTCGACAATATTAAAGCGGTTTGTGATAAACAGATCGGACGTACTGCGCAGAAGCAGTGTGACGTGTGCTATCAATACAATTGTCTCGAGCTGATTCCCTGCCGAGCCTTTGTATGGGAATGGTTTAACAGAATACAGCGTTTACTGATGCGAAAACTAGATGAGGTTAGTGCAACTACTGATATAAAAAGGAAAGATTTAATTGTTTGTTTGTAAAAAAATCTTTCGCCATCAGAAAGCTACTTTTTTTAAGTTTTTTTCTATAGGCATAGGTACAGTTTTTGAATAACACTAGGCACTTTTTAGCTTATCAAACTTCAGAAACATTTAGTTAAGGTTAAGATTTTTTTATAGTTTCTTTTCACATGTAAGTTAATCTAAAAATGGCATAACAATACAAAATCTCGATTATTAGGCTTGTCAAAAAAATTACTTGAGATTTTTTTTGTCAATATTGATTATCGTTAAGACGTTGGCTGAGTGCCAAGCCGGCGTTTTGCAATCTGGCGCCACACCAACGGCAACGAGACATTTTCTATCAGATAAATCATGTTATTTTTGAATTCTTGCCGGTTTTCTCCTATGGTAAGATATAAAAACCGTATTGAATTTTGCAATTTGTTTCTACAATGTCAATCGGCTATTTAATACTTCATAGATCTTGCCTTAAAACCCCACATGGATTCTATATCCTATTTAGCTAACATACCTAAGCTGTGCGCAGTACAGCTGGTGAGGGATGGCGGTCAGCACGCCCGCGCCATCACCCGTGTCGTTATCGCAGGCGCACGCGCCGCGGTGCTCCATGCGTTTCGCGAGCACTTCTGCATCGCGCACGATCTGACACAAGCACAATATTTTAAATAGTCTGGTGCTCCTCTGGAATTTGGTGACTATTAAACTCCTTACTGGTGTTACAGATTATATGAGTACATAGCTTGGGTTATATGTCCCAATAAATGTAACCTAGACCTCGTAAATGTCATTACAGGAGTTTGTAACCATAGGTTTTGTGTCAAAGTCTATGGCAATCATTTGCAAGACCAATATCATGTCCAAGTTATATCAAGTTATTATTTTAATTAGGAAATTTTAACAAATAAGGTATAAAGTAAGCTGGGTTTTAACATTAGTAAACTGCTTTTGATGCAAATGTTGGTCAACAGGTGAATGGTACTATACTTATTGATGTCATTAGCAAGATGTGTCACCTTATGAGAGCGCTTGCCGTCGATAGCAACCACGAAGCCAACGCCGCATGCCTCGTGCTCGTTCTGAGGGTCGTACAAGCCTTGTTTGCCCGGCCCTTCCCACTCCATACCTGCACATTAATACAGTCATGACTATATGTATAAAATAAACGGCAAGTGAAAGCATTCAACTTTATAAATAAAACCATTCAAAAAGACCAACTCATATGACTAGGAAACAATGTAAATATTAAGACTTATTTTGTCAAATACAGATCAGCCCTTTACACTGCCTTTGGTTTAAGGTCAGATAATTAATATAACATAATAATTTTTCTTCTGTCAGTCGGGCAATAACATAAACAAAATCCTTTACAAAACACTTGTATGGATACTATATGTTGATACCAAAACTACATTGTCACAACAAGTTATTATTGTTGTGGTGAACTTTATATTACACAATAGGGTTCAGTAATAAAACATTTGCTATAGATAAGCCTAGTGTTTATATTATGTAGGTACATAAAGACTGTATCATAAATCTAGCTATAAACCTCATTCATATAAGCCAGTCACAATTTATCATATATGTTCAATTATTGTCGAGTTGAATTTTCTACATACAAATGAAATTGACATGTAAACTAAAAAAAATAGAAACAAAAGAATTCTTTGAGAGTTGACGTCTCAAACACACAGTGCAAGCAAAACCAATAATATTTTCCCAGTTTTGAAATTATTTATATTAACATCCTAATTATTTACCTAAAATTAGGTAAATACTCATTTCAATGGCAACAATATAAGTTGACATAGTAATGAAAAATCAGAAGCCTAACATCATTGAGTTACATTATCAGTGTGTCCTACAAACACACAATCCAGAAGCATTGTGGTTCAATGAAACTAGTTTACTTCAATACAATAACATTTATGTTTATTTATCATAAATACTACAAAATAGATAAGTACAATGCACAAGAAACAATGAAGGGACATAGATATATTATATGCATTTTCAAAAAGTCTAAATACTGTTAGAAATTAATAATCATTAGGCAGCTACCTCCTTCCTACCTGAGTATTGAATATATTTATATAAGCCGTCATATCTATTCTAACCGATGAATTCTAACGAATGATATACAATCCATCCATACTTTCTTTGGTCTTCCAAATTAAATTATATTCTGTCTTATTTGATTCCAAACAGTGAAATACATTGGTAAAAAAAAACAATCTAATGGAAAATCTCCTCCTCTTTGATGTTGGTTAAAGAAGGATCAAGCCTCTTAACAATTCATATTCCTGGATCTGTGTCTGTCTAACTTTTAAAAGAAGTTATGAATAAAACATTAGATACATATTCTGTTCTGTACTCAATTTGAGATGAAACTCTATATAAATGCCGAAGTTATGAACAACATCTATATTATACTCAGTAGAAATCTGAAAGTTATTTAAAGTAAAATTATTCTGTTACAGTTCAGTGAGCTTTCATAAATTCTTATTCTTAAAGAAATGTTCAAAATATTTTCAAAGCAGGTGCTAAAGAATTTTGATAAGCAGACAAAACAAATTCCGATAAGAGCATATTAAAATCTAAAACAAAACTAGTTTAAATTATTAAACAAACTACGAGGAAATAACAAAAGCTGGTGCTAAATTAATTAATTTAATTCTTTAAAATTATTTAACGTTGTCTAAGTCCTTCCCTGCTTTTACATGTATGTATTGATTTGAATATAATTTTTTGTTGTGGTCAAATTTTTTTTTTAGAAATTACAAGTATTTCCAAACTACGTAAGGTATTTGGAATACACGATACGATACACGTGGAACGTAATACGCCGGGAGGGTTTTACTGCTATAAGTGTATAAATAACTAGGTAAATTGTAAGTGCGTGCAAAAGTACCTTAAGGTAATTCGATGATGTTATTAAACAGTTTATTGACCACACCACGTCAAGTTCACACTTTCACTAACTTAACGTGTGTAATTAACGAAAGTTTTTTGTAATTATACGTAAAATCACAGTAGAACTGTAGCACTGAAAAAGCCGGCTTGCTGTAGTGACCCCTACAGTCGACTACAACGGCCGGTGGTGAGCGATTAACTGAATAACTGAACTGTTACAATCTCAGTTGAAGAATAATTGGTTATCTGTAAGTGAATGATCAGGTACCAACGCTGATTGGTCGAAAAATCCAGTAGTGTTGCTATTGGAAATTCTAAAAGTCGCAATAAAATGAAAATAATACCCTTCAGGAACAGTTCATTTTAGAAAATCGAATGAAAATGAAGAAATAGTTTTCACATTTATTTCAATAGTGCAAGCACTGTATAATGACTATACGGAATCTATCGGAATTTCAAAAATGTCGTAAAAAATTTTCACATGTAATTTTGGAAGGGCTTTTATTTAAACTGTAGATAATAACTGTTAAATAATTCTTGCTTCTATTATTTATTTTATAAATCTTGCTTTCTAAGTCACATTTATTATTAGTTTAACTAATTTTCCCCTATTACTTGCAGTGGTCAAAGCATAGTAACACTGAAATGTCATTGAATTTCGTCGTTCATTCCATTATAAAGCTCCGTGTAGATTAGATAAATTTATGTTTTTAAGCTTTGTAAGAGTTGAAAACTAAATGTAAGTTAAAAGAAAGCAGTATTGATATAACCCGTTTACGAGTACAGAGGGGTATTCCTCAATTCGATTTTCGTATTTTGCTTATGTAGTTTAGTTTGAAAGGACTTGTGTATTTTAACAAGCTAACTTTTCAAGTATAGTGTGTATGCTCCTTTACACCTTAACAATAATTTCATTCACAACACCTTCATTCAGTCGTAATCAAATGTTTTTATTCAGTCTACGATCTTAGCGCGAGCGAGTGGGACGTAGAATAAAAGTGAAAATTCTCGTAAAAATAGTGCGAAATATTTTTTTTTCAATTTAAATATTTCAATACATAGTGTTTGTAAGAAAACTACGAAAAACTCGTTAGTTGCTTAAATTACAATTTTGTTATGAAAAAAAATTTACGAGAAGTTTACATAAATAACTTTCGCTTATAAAATTTTAATTACCACCGGATTTAATTGTTGAAATTACAAATTCAAGAGATATAAAATGAGTTTTAGCTGCTTGAGAAACGTTGCGAGGTGTGGTATGGTGAAAGTGTCCCCATCGTGCGCGCTGGTTTCGAAACTTGGGGGACCTTGTGTCGTAAGGGAGGTGCAGACGAGCGCGCCGCACGCCGCGGTAGCCCAGCACGGCACCAAGCCTGACTGGAACCGCGCCGTCAGCGAGGCGGAGAAGATCGTCGGATACCCTACGTCCTTCCTCAGCCTACGATGGGTGCTCAGCGACGAAATCGCAAATGTCGCTCTCCATCTTAGGAAATTAGTTGGCAGCAACCATCCACTATTGAAAACTGCGAAGTATGTTAAGTCTACCTAGTATCTTAACTTCTGAAACCAAAACGTAACAAGTAGGATCAACAAAAGAAATTTACCTTGACTTCGCACTTATTGCAGCAGAAAACTAATATCAAAACATGTTTTTTTGTAGATGTTTCGTAATGCGAACTCTGCGGCCTACGGCAATGAATTAATCTATGCTCGATACCTCGATATGCAATGTATTGTTACAAGTACTATATGACCTTCGTTCTGTCATTAGATATTACATCATTGCAATGATGACCCCCTTCCTGACCACCTTCACTTTAAAAAACTACGTTGAGTAAACACACTATTTTACGATACACAGAAACACTTTCTGGCCGCACAAGAACATAATTTAATGTCTCGGAACGTTTTGCGTTAGTGTTTTATTGTAAGTTAAACTTATGTTATTCATAACAGACACGCAAGCCTAAATGTTGCAAATCAATACATCATATTCAAAGAATAGTTACATCGTTACTATAGGAAACTGATAAACTCATCAAATGGCAATGAATATAATGCAGAAGTAGAGTGCAAATTTTTATTACATTAAATTTACTTTACTTCTGGGATACGAAGAATTTTCAGAAAATACAATATGGTATACTCTCAACACACTTTCTAATGTTCTTGGATTATTTTACTAAATAGAAACAATATGCAATACGTGTGATTGTATTTTAATTCCAATTTGATGCAACGTATCGCAAGAGATTTTCTGACGCTAATGAATGGATTAACGGCCGCACACATCTTAGTACAACTTTATCATATCACCGGAAAATTCGCAATTCACGTGGTACTCTAATATGCGTGTAACATATGCACACTTCTAAATCACGTTGCATTTTTTTATTTATAAAACAGATTTCTCCTTCAGCAGTATTCGTGCGTTCTCTTTTTACATTGTTTGTAGAGCGACGTACCTGTATGAATCTTTAATCTTAAATATTAAACAAACTGGTGTTTTTTTTATAAGCATTTGGCATGACTTTTACAAATTTCACCAGAGTTTATGACAATGATGCATGTCATCGACTCGGCACAGATTCTGTTCACAACTTGCAGAACCAGTTGCAAACTAGTTCGCAAAAACTCGTTGATACGGTACAAGTACATATCTATGCGACGTAGCGTCTAGTAAAGAATGTATGGTTTTTACAACAGGCCATAGATTTCCAATGTCTTTTTACGATATAATCTAATAGCTACTACCTAATGAGATAATAGCTAGGAATGGAGAGTTCTTTTAGATTAAAGAGGAATTATTAAGATAGTTCTATCTCCCTCTCATCCTGACTATTACTTTACGTTTTACGTCTTAGTAGAAAGAGATAATCATATGGAGTGATCGATTTTAGAGCTAGTTAGATTGTAAGCTTACTTTGTAGAATTATCGTTAGTTTTTCCGTAAAAATATAGTTAGAGTTATTCTTTTGCAGACAACCTGATGCACCAGTCCGTTAATTTTAACTTAAATAACCTAAAGGGATCTAGTTACGTATCTCTAGAGTGCGGCAATAAGAAAACTAAATATTTATATATACTGTTGTGTTCAGGAATTTGATCTACAATGGAAAGAACAACATGCAAGCGTGGGGACTGATCGTGTTATTGGTGTCGAAGGCTGCCGGCCACAGCCCAGAGATACCCGACATGGAGCAGGACAAGGCCGCCGGCGTGCTGCACAGGTATCTTACAATTTAACATTGGTCACATTGTAATAAAAGTATCTATTTAAACCAAACAAGTTAGGGTTTTCGTTGGCAAGGTCTATGAACTTGTGTTGCACTGACACTGCTATTGAAACATATTATTATTACTATATGTTTTAAAAGAGAATAAGAATGATAATAATTATAATAATGATGACATCGTCATCATCATCATCACCATCATTAGGTCACTACAGTCGCATGTTGATTTACGCTTGGGTTGGTGAATTTCTCCAAGTTCTTTTGTAATTAAATTAACTTACTCCATGCAGCCAACGCGCTCTAGCGGAGGTGACAGAGATGATCCGCACTTCGCATCTAGTGCACAAGGGGCTGGTGAATATGAACGCTCCACAAGTCGGTCCCGGAGACCCTGACGACATGATGTTCGGCAACAAGATCGCGCTGCTCGGTGGCGACTACCTCCTCGCAAACTCCTGCTCTGAACTCGCCAATCTTAGGTATGAAACTGTATACATTAAGAAAACCTGAGCTCTTATCCTCGTTAGATCAAAAATTGTTATTGACTTAACAACGACGAGAAATGTGTAATAAACAAACAATATCAAAGAGGAGGAAATAAGTCTAAATCGTAATATTCCAATGATCTTACTTGGCTCTGCTGCAGTTAAATTTCGCTTAATCTTTCGCTTTGGTCATTAAAAAAACAACCTTAAGTTGTATAATACAAACTAGAAGTTTTATCGCATACTCGTATTTTAACAAATAAACTTGACTTGTGAAATCTCGTAGCCGGCTATTTGATTAAACCGACTTATGTTTGAGTTTTTATTGTTTGCTTTTTAAGTACTTATGCATAAGACGTAATTACATACATTATGTGTGTGTTTATTGTTGAGCTGCGTTTGTTCAATGAGGCGTAACAATTCACTGTCAGGATATTTGCGTCGTGTCTTCATTCTTTAAAACGTCTGGTAAAAGTTAAAAATACGAGTTAAACGTAAGAGCGTGCGTACACCTGAAACTAAAGTATCGCACAACTATTTAGTCACGCTTTGATTCCTATAGGTTTATAGTAGTTGCGCACAATATTCGATTTTTAGTTGTGCAACTAAACAGTTGAATTGGCTGCGAAACAATCGACAATCGCACAACTGTTGTGCGATAGATAGTTTAGTTTCAGATGTCGGCACGGTCTAATAATAAAACTTTGTAAGGCGGGATATTTGTCTATTTAAAACCGTTGGATTCCCACATTCGTTTGCTTTCGAAAACCGGTTGCGTATTGTTGAATTTAATTCTGCGAGAATCTGTATTGGCATCGTTGCTTCTGTGAAATCTGCGGAAAGATTTTACTCATTAGTGATGTTATTGTTAACGGTTTAACTTTTTTGTTAAGGTTTTACGTTACATTATCAATCACAATCTTTTGTTTTTTTTTGTAATATGACTGATAAGTCTCAGTATTCCCTTCCGTAATTCCCTTTCGATCTCGACTCAAAAGGGAAATGGAGCCATTGAAAGGTCTATAACAACTAATAACTACTTCCTTAACCTTTCTTTAACCTATATCAGGTTAACTCATGACCTTTGTTTTCATGACGTAGGTTAATGTTCTTTGTTACCTTTTGTATTACCCATAAATGCTTTGCAATATAAAGGAAAGGTTAAAGTGCTGGTCAACGTCCGGTTCGCCTTTAGTGTGGGTGTTGGGTTCAAAGCCGACGTACAAGGCAATGACAACATTCTCCAGATTCTTCCGATATGTCTGTAATTTAACAAGCCTTTATTAATTGTACAACCTCATGTCGTATTCAAAAAGACTTTAAGGTCTTTTCACACTGAATGTAAGGTTGACTATAAAACTTTTTGCTGCTACGTGATTACGAGCCTTCTGATACCCATGCTGGATTTACCTTTTAGTATTCCTTCTCTGGCGGCACTGTATTGCTCCCATCGAAGTTTGTACGGTCGAATAATTCTTTAATGTTCACAAATAAGGTTTAAATAAAGGGTCATCTGAAGCAATGACCCTTAGAATTTACTAGCTTTCGCTCGCGACTCCGTCCGCGTATAGTTAAAAAAAGAAAAAGTACCCTATGTGTTCTTCAAGACTATCCGCTACATCTATGCCAAATTTCATTGTGATCTGTTCAGCCGTTTAGGCTACAAACTCTAACAAACATCTATCCATCTATCTAAACTTTGGCATTTATAATATTAGTAAGATTATTTTAAACTTAAGAAACTTTTCATGATAAAATTAATCATGAAAAGTTTTAAGTACTTTTTTCTTATGTTTCTTGTTATGAGTAAAATAATGATAAAAATTTTAATATTCTATCCTACTCGTGTGGAACTGTCCTTAAGGTTTGCAGATCCTCGTATAAATGGCGTCAGAATGATTAATACTTTTAATTGACTGTTTAATTCTGATTTTTATTTAACTTTTCGTCGACTCTTAACCGACTGACAAGCTTCCGGAGGCACTTATTTAAATCCTTTTTGACCTTTTTTTAAAAGATTAAAATAAAGTGAAGACTGATCCGTTTGGATTTTTCGTAATTCACTGAGTATGTTTTGTTTATTACTTATTTTAATTCTTATAACATAAATAATAATGGTTTATAATATAATGCCCACACAAACATTTTAATCTAGACATATCTAGTATTTCTATACAATCACATTACAGAAATTTATAACTTTTTAATTAAATTTTAATATTAATGTCCATTTGTCAAACTTCATTTAGATTTAATTAACATTTGATGTGTTTATCTTTTGTGGTAATAAGACAAGCGTAAAGAACAACATCGATTAGTTATATTAATTGTGTATTCAATTTAAAGAAAATCAGTATACTGTGAAGGTTCTAGTCTTTACAAACGCGATTTAGTCTTACTTCTCATTAATAGTACTACCATACAAATACTTATCACTTAATTACTCATTTTAAATGCAAAATGTTTGATGGATGTTTGTTTAAGAGCACACAAAGATATTGTCTAGAAAAACGCATAGGTTACTAAGTTTTTTTTTGTATTTCTCGCGGACGAAGTTGCGGGCAATAGTTAGTAATAAATGATGAAAAGTATAAGTAAACCGACAATAAACTTTCTCTTAAAGCGAGGTTATTCACATATTCGTAAATTACTTGAGAAATTTTAATTACCCAATCCGAAACTCAGCGCTATGAAATCTCATGTTAATTTTGAACTAGATTCAAAATTAGCTCTAATATTATTTAGGATAAATGTATTCGTGTGTAAATTACAAAAGTGTGTTGCTTTTTACGCGTATGTCATGTCCTAAGTTTCAAGGGCAAAGTACCAATACTCTTTTGAAATACATTGCTTCTTAATTGTAGAAGAGCTAGTTAAATCTTTTTTATCGTTAAGATATCAAATGATAACTTAAAATTACTTTCTGAACTAAACAGGCCATTGCCGCTATGATACATATAATTTAAAAACCATTAACTACAAACACTTTTAGTATTGTAACGTACATATAATAGTATTCAATTATAAAGTCAATTAGTTATAAATGTGAATTGAATTGCAACCAGTTAAAGGTCGTTATGATAACCGCGCGGTTTTGGTCACACTGACAATTACGAGTTCAAGTTTGTACGACTTATGGTTCGTGAAAGTTGGACCTCTTTCACAAACTTGTTTTTATCGGTACTTCTTTGAAGTTCTGAACACGTCATGTATCTTGATTAAAGTAAAGTTTTAGCGGATATAGCTTTATTGATTGGCACACTTAATCGAGACCATTACTTGATTTTTCATAATACTATTGGGGCTAGTTAACTTTTATTTTAAATTTAGTTCTTGAAATTCTGAAAAGTTATTTGAACATTTTTATTATAGTGCGTGGTCATTGTTCATATAAGTTGAATGTTTTGGAATAACATTGCAAACGATTCCAATTTACCTGTAGGAATACCACTCGCAATAAACATCAGCAACAATTAGCAGATTTATAATGTCTTTACCAACTTCTTTGTATGGGTTTTATGCACTTTACGGAATAAAACACAGAAATAACGTTGACCCCGGTACTTTCCATTTCATGGGAAATAAAATGTTACTTTTACTTAAACAAAAAATCCACAGTTTGACCTTTTATATATCCTAAGAAAAATTTTGCTGTCCATTTTTATTTCAATGTTAAAACATTTTGTATTAATATCTTAAGAGTAAAAATATGTAGTAGGATGGTACGGTCAGGTATGTTTACAATTAAATTTAGTAAAACATGTTTTTATACGTTTATATTTTACTTGTTAATATGACAAGCCGTATTCTATAAATAAATATGGCCAGGTTGTATCAGCCTATACGTTGTGTCCACTTGCCTATTGTATTTAACATTGCACATTTACATTGCAATAGAGGTGTCGTCATTAATTAACAGATGTACTAACAAATTCTTATTAAGTTTAAAACACTGCTTCAAGAAGTCATTTTCGACACGTCAAAAGAGCTAGTACAAATGGGTCTCGCGTTAGCCGGGTCCAGAATTTTTTTCCTCGTCATTATATGCTGACTTATTTGACGCCTCAATTCGACTTCCTGGCTTATCATTTTACCTTATATTACATAACAGATGATTAAGTTCCCCTTAACACTTATTTCCACTTAATACTTAAGTCAAAAATGGAAATACTATAAATAGCAGTAAATTGATATGACATATATGATAATCGGAGAGAAAATTAACATTAAATTTTACGAGTAAACATTACTTGAGAAGGTACACAGTTCGCAATTACTGTTTAATAAAACTTACATCCGTAAAAGTAATTACTGTACATCTGTAGGCATGAACATTTTTATTATTTCTTTAACATCGTAGATACGAAACCATAATAAGGGTTTATGATATTCTTACTGCAAAAACGACAGTAAAAAGGTTAATGCCCTTCTCTATATTGCACGTGGTAATTCTAAATTTATTTAGCAAGGAATGTACTCACCATTAGTAAATGGTTCTCTAATATACAGTAGAGGTGAACCGAGAGGTGAGAACATTTATTAAATGATTTTCCATGCTTTTCAAAATATATTTTATATAAACATAAAAACATACATTCTTAAATTTGAAAGAATAATATTCACGAGCACAAGTTAACGCGTTGATGTCTTTTCTAGGGTATGCAAATTTAAAATTTCCGTTTCTACTTAACCCATTGTCCACACAACGGGTAACCAAAATATATAATTTATTCAAAGGAACCAAGAATTGGTGGAGCTGATGTCTTCTGCGGTGCGAGACCTGGCCGAAGCGGAGTTCCTGGGGGAGCGAGATGAGCAGAATAACCCGCTACCTTCACGGCCTCTTCCGAAAGATCATATGGAAGCACCTTTAGGTAATTACTATGATAACTACAAAATGTATAATGTTTCACAATCCTACATGATAATTGGGGCCGAGATCACAAAAAGTTTGCACATAATTCATATGACTATAACTACATAGTCCTCTGTTATGCCGTTACATTAACACACCATCTTTTTAATTTAATTTAAATAAATATCTTTGATACATAATGACTGCAGATTCAAATTGCTATTTCGTATATTATGTATTAATAGGAGAGACATAGTATAAAAATCGGTACTATTAAATATGCTTCGGTATTCTGTTGTACATTAGTTAAAGTCTTAGTTAATCAACACAAGTATACGCGGTGTTTGTACAAACGTACCGGCCATGAGTCAGCTGCAAACTTTCACTCCGACATTCGGGTGTCCAGCCGCGCAGCCGCGTAGCCGGCTAATGATTACATTAGCGATTCAACACCCACGAACATGTAACGAAAATTATAAAGCCACTACACAGACACAGTTTTTAAAATCAGTATAAATCATTAAATATGTCTATTACTTGAATATATCAAAATTAAATGCATTCAAAACAATTGAGTAATGTCCGAATACTAAACCATTTTAATATGTAACAACGTCTTAAATGAAAAGTCCTCGCTTAAACTCCAAATTCCATTAAAATATTGACGTCTGCTAGATTGTGAGCGGCATTTACGAAGCTCAAAGTTCATTTTAGTATTCGGCCGTTAGACATTTAAAGCCTTACAAATAAACGCGGTATAAACTTAAACTTAGGTATAAACTTAGCAAAATTTGTACTAATATTTGCTTATACCCATTTTATTCCTAAGTTTACTTTATACCGCGCTTATTTGTAAGGTTGTTAAAGATTTAATGAAGTGTGAAAATGTAGTTATACTTTAATATTATTTTGAAAGAACTACTTATTTAACCTACTCGTAATTCGACATTTAAATTAAAAAAAAAGTTTGTTGAACAATAAACTTAAATTATTTAATATTTCCAAAAAAAACAAGATATGTTGTTTGTTCAGTGCATAACACTATAAGTTGTCAATATTATAGCACGGACTTAAAGATGACGACATAAAAAGGCTAGAATGTCAAGTAATGTAAATAAACGTGGAATGTCAAAGGTACAAAATTGTATACTTTCGATTTCTCTGTTAACTGTAATGTCAACATCACGATCATGCTTTGAATGAAATTTATCTTTGAACGTAAGTTAACATCAACGGGATAACAATCATAAGATATTAAAATTGTTAGAAAAACAACTTTTTCATATTAAACAGTTATAGTTGCCAGTATTTCCGTCCAGATATGACGTGGGGGCCTTCAAGAAAAGAGTGAATGCGTATTTATTAGGGTAGCGCATACCATCTTTCGACCAAATCTTCACTCTCTGTCGGTGGGATCGTGGTCAAGCGCTAGCTTAAAAACCTTAAAAAAAAAGAAACAAAACAATTAAAATTTTGTTGCTGATTTGATAAGATTGATTTATCTCATTTAAAGATAACAATGCTAACGTTATTAAATACTGAATTTATTAACAGTTAAGCCATAAAATAATATAATTGACCAGACTCTATTTAAATTTTCGGTACACCGTTATGGTTGAGCGGTTCTATTTGCATAGGAATTAATGTGCCATCGCACACCTCCTCCATTCGTGTCAATATGCCAACCTGTTGTCTGCACAGAGTACTTACATACAGACATTTCAATGGTTTATATCTATTCTTGGTTTTTATAACTTAAACATAATAATCTATCGTAACAAGTACATATTTGGAAAATAACAAATAAATACAATTAAATAAATATGAATTCGTTACATGATAAGGTGTTTAACTATTCATAGTACAAATGTTAAATTGGAAAAAAAAGAGTAATTGTGTTAAAGTGTTAACTTTTTGTTGTTATAAATACAATTCACTGTTAAATAAATCAAAAGGGAATCCTTTGCTTTCAGTTACATTTTCTAATACGACTATTAGCAAAATGGTTAAGCAATCTCTGTGTATAGTTGCTCTGTCAAAAGCACAGTGACACGGAAATTTAGATATGTGTGGAGGCGACACTTCTTCGAGACGAGGTTTCGCGTTTCGCATGACAAAATGTTTGAAATCACATACATTAATAGAGAACGCAATGTTTAAGATAATGTTGTGCGTAAATTATGTCAGATTATTCGTATTTTATAATAACATTTATAAATGTTATCTAAATGTCTTTTACTATTCGAAGTTGCAGCTATCTTATATTATCAAAGTAATTTGTTATTTTACTACCAGCTTTCGATAAAAGAAACTATTTTTTCTTTAAAATCTTATACTTTAACTTAAACCTGACATAGACATCTGTTTTATACACTAAAGTAGATTTGTGGTGTAGTGGAAAAATTTTGTTCATCATCATCATCATCTCCTTATCCTACTCCCGTAGGGTCGGCGCAACAGGTTTTTGTCCTCCGCATAACTCTATCATACGTCATCTCAGTCATCTCCCTTTTTGATCATGTGACCGTTTACACAATCCATCCATCTCTTTCTAGGTCTACCTCTTCCGATGTAACTATGTAACTAACGTTCTCCTTGTAACATGCGATTCATCTCTCCTCATAACATGCCCATACCATGCTAACCTTTTACTCCTTACCTTAGTTATGACCATTATTTATTTACTTTTAAGGTACAAAATTATAGTTGATTGGTTCAGGAAATAACATGTCTCTCATCTCATAGTCTTCCCACAGCTTCTGTGTAGTCTAGATTCAAGGAAAAACCTGAGTAGACGTGTGGTCGTTTCGCTATTAAAATTCTCCATTGTGTGCCATCGTAAGGAACTAACTCGGCCGCGCCCTGAATGCGAGGTGTGCGCTGAATGAATACCAATACGTCGTCAAGCCATCGCTATTCTTGTTGCATTTATAAATACGTTAATATCTGATTGCTGGGTGACCAGAAATAACATATTAGACATTGACTTAACCAATTAAAATTTTCTAAATCAATCGTCTTAAATATTTTCCAATGCTTAAAATTTGAGCTCTATTAGTTTACACTAGTTATAATTTTGTACAAACTATTTGATCAAACATGTTTTGCATACGTAATTATAGAAACCTTTGCACGAAAACGCCTTTGTTTACATACTAATGTAAGACAACTTTAACCGGTTGTTAAACTAAATCAAATACATGGAATTTTTTACATTACTGTTTTTAAAGACAAAATACTTTAAGACTTATTTGAAATCGTCGTATTGTATTATAATTGCTGCAGAGTTATGTTACAGATGATTCTTATTTACATTTGTATGTGTGACTTGTAGAGTGGGAGTGCGTGCTGCAGCCGCTGCCGATGGGCGGCGTGGCGGGCAGCGCGCGGCGCGAGTGGGCGGCGCGGCACGTGCTGGCGGCCGGCGCGCTGCTCGGCAAGAGCTGCTCCGCAACGCTAAAGCTCGCCGGACACGCACCCGCGCTGCAGACACAAGTAAATAAAAATCAAACATCTTGGCTGATAGAAACATTGCTCGAAGGAAGTACGTAGAGGGAAGTACAGAAGAGTACTAAGCCACGCCTGATCTAAAACGGTACAGGTGATAGACATGCGTCTACAATCATCACACTGTATCTATAGTTCAGGACAGGAGGGTGCATACCCTCCTGTCGTAGCGACGTACATGCTACATGACCTACAGTGTCATACTTGAATGAATTACTCATGCATTCCAGGGTTACCTCTTCGGCTGCCACCTGGCGCTGGCGTGGCAAGCATTCCTGGACTTGGAGGCGTTCTCAGGGCCGGAGCCGCGCAGCTTCTCTTTAGTGGGCGCGCCGCTCGCCTTCACGCTGCAAGCACGACCCGAGCTGTACGAGCTGATTGAGCAGGGACGCCGCAGCGTACACGATGTTGATTATCACAAGGTTAGCTCTATTATGCTATACCACATACTTACAACTATGATGCCACATTCGCACTAATTGCAGTAGGAAGAGGGCCACCGGTTAGTTTATTTTTTTAGGACAGGCTTTTAATGCTGGGTTTCTGATGTTTCCATTTATTTTTTTTCACCGCCTAGTGATTCAATGTTTAGATTGAACTAAATTTCAACGGAATAAAACTCATGTTACGAAGTTCGGAAACGCATTTCATGAATTACCGAACCAAAAAAACTTACGAAAGGTTAAAAGTTGCTAGAAACCCGGCCATAAGTGATGTTTTATATATTTTTTTAAATGCCAGCTTACTTTCTCGTGTAGTTATACAGTTCATTAAGAGCTTCTCTGAAGGACATCAACATGTAAAGTTAGTGTATACATCAGTTGTAACGTGGTGTGACAGTTGTACGAGGCGGTGCTGGCGGGCGACGGCATCGAGCAGACGAAGCAGCTGCAGCGCGAACACATCCGCGCCGCCAGCCACGTCCTCGACAGCTTCCCCAACTGCGACGCGCGCACCGCGCTCGCCAACATCATCGTCGCCATGCACCCCTGAACCTTCTACGATCACTTTGCCCACGCAGCAGTTACACCCAAAGTATTCAATCGCTACGGGACTCTGCTGCCTCGGGCTGGTCGTAACAATTGTGACTTGGTTTAATCATGTTTATCCCTTTTAGTTGTAAAATTTCATATGTGTAAAAACGAAGACAATAAAAAAACACCTTCTACGATCACATAGATTGTAATTAAAATTGGTGTAAAATCTCTTATGAATATGGTGCTGAGGGACCTTAAATACTCGTAGTTGGATTTATAAGATATTGACGGCCGAATATTGATACGTGATTTAAATATGAAACAGCGTCTTAAATGCTACGCTTGAACTCCAAATTCCTTACAAATTTTATTCAGATATAAGATTGTAAGCGATGCTTACGAAGCCAAGTATTTAAGATTCGTTTCAGTATTTGGCCGTTAGACTCTTTTTAAAATTGTAATTTTTTTTTAGGTTTCTTTCGATATATTAAATAAAATTATGTACAGGGTTAGTGAAGAGTCACTTGAGCTTCATTTGAAGAATATACTATTTTCGAATGCACTTTTACAAAAAAAAACAAAAAACAGTAAAAATATGGTATTTCCCTTATAATGTATGTCACAATAAGAAACCAAAGTATTTGCATTGTTCTATGCGTAAAAACACGGGAATATGTGAATGGTTTTGAATATTAAGTTAATGTAATGTCTCTTATTCAATGTACATGAAAAAAGAGTTACCAAAAAGGTGCTAAGTAATAACTTTAAATTTAAAGCTCTCATATAAATATAATCTATGTTTTAATCGTATAATTGTATTATATTCCGTAATTTTATTAACATTCATATGGCTTGGTTGAGTTTTTTAAATATTGTTAAAATGACGAATTTATTATTATTTTTAAATATTTTTGTTACCAAAATAGTTTGTAATCCATTATTTGATGTAAGAAAAAAGTACATTATTTTTTGGTTGCCTTAAATTATAAGTTCTTTTTACGATATTCAGTTATATACAAAATTCCTTCGAGAGTGGGTACAACTTACCTTCTTAATGCCTGAAATACATCACTCTGGTGTCAATTTACATTTTGCCAGTTGTATTCCAGCACTCTTTACGATCACTGGACTGGTATAATGTAATTTGGGCATCAACTGTGGATTTTCTTGGAGTTCAATTTATTGATACTCTGATAAAGGCGATTTGTATTGATTTGATCCGTCCAATATTTTAATGAAGACTTACTAGATTTTATATTGAAATTTTTTACTTTTTATTTAAATAAATTTTTTGTTACTTAATTCGCATTTTTATTCAATCCTTAATGCTGGCTGGTTGTTCCATTTGATACCGTTGCCATAACAACTAAAACTAAAATCACTACAAAGTCTTGTTCAATTGGTTACTAAATAAAACAGTCATTTCTTTTTTAAATTATTGTATTAATAAATAATGGTAGTTCTATTTACATGACACATTCTTTTGTTTTGGCAGAAGACAATAAAATATCGTTACACAAACAGTTTTCTTTGTAACTCAAACACAACCAACGCCGCGTTTGAGATACAATACTTAAACATAACTTTCACACGCACATGTGGATTACAGCACAAACTATGTCGGTGGTTGCGACATTTTTGGTTACAATATTCTCAAAATACTGGTCGTTTTTGGCTTCATCGTTTTAGCTTAAAAATAACTGCAAAGGAACAACGGCACAGTATCGTGGTTCAACAGATAAAAAATGTTAAAAAAATAATATTAATTTGACTGTGCCGCGAAGTGCCGGGGCACACTGAACAAAGACACAAGCAGTCGAGCACACGTGAGTTTAAGGTTATATCACAGGTTTCTAGTGTGACCTAATTGATACTTTCTCTTATAATCCAATTAACTTGAGATTAACATTCATCTACTTTTTTAAATTTCACTCACAAATGCCTTCGTACAAACGACGCCATTTAAATTATAATTAACACTTGTCATAAATTCAACATCTAACAGTCTTTCGATTAGTGGTTAAACGCGCAGTAACTATTTATTATATGATATTTTCCGTATTTCTAATTTTATTCTAATCTGTTTGTTCTCAGCGTCGTTTGTACGAAAGCAGTTATCTACGATAATACAAATGCAATTTAAACTGATCGAAGTTTCTCACAATAACAACCTCGAGGCAACTATTCACAACACGTAAAACGATTTAACCGTCAATTACAAAATGTTTTTTTTTATTATTTGTAAACATGAAAAATTCGCCGACATAATCCGTATACAGTTTAAATATGTTTTTTGACCTGCTTCGAACTTCGCTGCTTGCTGGCACGTACTCGTATATACTACGATTTATGAAAACGATATTGATATGTCTTGTCACACAAACACAATGCTCTGACAATAACATGTAACCTTGAGCATCCACTACCCAAGCACTTGTACAACATATTCTAATGATATCGTTTTCGTACGCGTGCTTCGCCAGTGGAGGCTGACGGTTACGAGCGACGGCTACGTATGGCAAGAGGGGCACACAGATAAAGTACACAAATAATATCAGAATAAAATTTAGGCGATCAGACAGCTCGAAAAGTTAAGCGACTCCATAAGATCGACGATATTCCGCACCATTCGTTAATTTTTTATTCAACTCCTTCATAATAATGTACATAGACCCGACGTCTATTATTGCTTAGTTTTTAAAAGTTTTGCTCTCAAAACTTCACCTATAAATAATTTCACATTCGTCCCAATAAATTTACCATTCAATAAATACGTACACGTAAAAAATATAAACTATATCAATAGTTTAATCTTTAAAACAAACTTCTCTTACCCTAATTATATATTAATAACTATTCGTCAGTATGATTTCATTCATTTTTCAATAATATGCCTACTTTATAATCTTTCCAAGCGCCTGTTTTACGCAATACTTATATCATAATTGTATTTTTTTATTTCATATTTTTCTTTAAATTATTGAACATAATTTCATTAAGATTATTAGTGACTAAATAATAGGGATGATTTCATAAAATGCACACACGACTATCAAATAAGGACATAATTTAACAGTTTGTAACGCGTCGACAGATGGCGCTGACAGCGCGCAGGCACTGGAGGAAAGTAAAGGAGACGTGAACATGCCAACACAACTTAAATGTCGAGTCGTAAAGCAAATATATTAATAATTAATATCTACTGTAACACTAAATTATTACAAAGAAAATCATTTCATAAAAGTTCACGTAATACAATATAAATAAGTTAAATATTCTAAAAATTTAAAAATACACACATCTTAAACCTAATAGAAAAGCACTCAATTACGTTTGTTGTAAAATGCATGTTGCGCCTTCGCCATGATTTCACTTATATTATTAAATTTAAAATAATATGCCAAAACAAACTCCAAATAGACAGAGGAATGGTTTTAAAATAATAAATAAACAAAGGTACAAAAATATAGACGCGGTCTCCGGCCGGCCCGGGCGGGGTCGAGGCCCTCCTTCCTGTACTTTTGCTCTGAACAAGGTATACATGTAGTGTTAGTAGTTTATGAGATCATTGCGTCGCACTAAATATTTATTCATAATGCGCTTAATTAGAAAACACGACAAAATATTCAGAATAAACGTAAAAATGCATCTATTTTATACAAAATGTATTTGTATAACTAAATACATGGAGGTCGACTCGATATTGGTAAAATTAAATAGCACATGAATATACAAACAAAAGAACTACATGGATACTGTCGCTTATCTGATACAATAGATACTAACGTAGTAACGTAAGACTAGTTGAAATGCCATAAACACTACTAAAAACTTAAATAACATCTTTGATTAAAACTCACTCGGTTCGTCGAAAACATACATGCTGTAAAACGGTAGTCAATTCCAATTTAAACGTGATAAAAAATTCCAGCTCACAGGACCAGTTCTTAACCGAGAGCGTAGTTAACTTAAAAGTTTTTTAACCACTTAGTAATATAGTTTACATTGTGACGATTGCATCTTTTTTATAATTCAAAAAGATAAATTCCTAATTGTCATCAGTATAGTATCATAAGTAGTCAGTGGCCTCTTTATATTCGTTTAAAAAACGCTTGGGATGAAATCGGTTGATTTAAAGGAATTACGATAGCTTCGGTGGAAGTTCAATGGCGCGGTCGACAACACGGCTATGTTGCGACGTGACGCGGCCTGCGTCAGGTGGCCGACTCTTGGTAGGGACCGGTCACGGTACAGGGGTGCATGGGAAATAACGTCGTCCATGACATAGTGGTGTGAGTATCTGTACGTAGCATGATCTGCCCACTTTTCTTCGCAGCGTTAGTCGCTTCGACCAGCGCTGCCAAAGAACTGTATCCTCCAGGAATAGCGTTCTCGTTATTCTTCCATTTCTCTGGGCCTGGAGTTTGCCTCTGTTCAGGCCCCGGTGTAGATGCAGGCGAAGCAGAATTCGAATTCGGTCCCGGTGTTCCTGGTGTAGCAGGATTTAATCCCAGCTTCTTTAACCTCATTTTTTCCTCCCATTCTTCGAGACCATGCTTTGGTCTATTCAGATTTCTATGCTGATAAAACACCAACGATATTCTAGTTGGATTTACTCTGTTAGGGCTTTTAACGGCCGTCGTCGAGTGCATTTCGTGTTTCGCACATTCAAATAAAACGCTCCCGTGACCCAAAGCAATTGCCACGCCACCCATCTGACTATCTTTAAAACATTCCAGATTATCAGTCACTTCTGTCACTTCTCCGATAGGCTCAGCCTTTGGTGGTTCTGGTGGATAAGGAATAGAAAAAGGTGGTGGATACAGACACCAATTAGGCGAAGATTGACACCAATTTGAGCTTGGATTCTGATAAAAATTGGGAGAAAAATTAGGGTTGTATTGGTAACCATAGGAATTATAACAATGTGAGTTTCTAATCAATTCTTCCCGTTTATATTTTTCAGCATTGTAATATGCTAAACTATTGTAATCGTTGTATGAATTTTCATATGGATTAAAATGACCATATGGACTTGGTGGAAATGGGTACGCGTTTGTCATCTGTGGGTAGTTACTGTACGGCACGGTAGTTTGGTTTCCAAAATTATTTTGGTTGGTAGGATGGAAGTTACCGGGAAACTCTTGGGCTGGCCTACTTGTTGCTCCCATGTTTTGAGTCATGTCTTCGTGGTTTATGGTAAAATTTCCTTGGGACGTGGGCGGCTGGGGTATCGTATTAGTTCTATTATCATAAGGACTTCTATGTTCATACCCTTGGCTAAAATGAGGTTTTTCTGATGGTGGATATGGTTTTAGAAATGTTGAATTTTCTACGCCGGCCAATGGGTTGACCAACTGGGATCGTGATGGCGGTCTTGCT
The DNA here is from genome assembly GCF_000836215.1 of Papilio polytes. NCBI lineage: Eukaryota > Metazoa > Arthropoda > Insecta > Lepidoptera > Papilionidae > Papilio > Papilio polytes. The sequence goes on from NW_013524901.1 coordinate 1,214,163, forward strand.
TTTGGTACCCTAAATAAAGCATTGTCACTTTCCGCGTTTGATGCTTCTTTTGGTTTTAAAGGATCCCAGTTTTTAGAATCTGGTGATTTCCAAACACTTTTTCTTGCGTCGGGGGAAATTAACGTGTCATTGCTTGGAGACTTTAATTCAGGAATTTGTGAAGGTGCAGGAGATGCTGGAGTACTCTGTGATTTCTGTGATATTTCCGTCAAGCGCGGTGAGTTGGGCATATCGAATTCCGGCATCTTGTTAGAAATATCGCTAATTAGTGTTTGCTTATCGTTTTCAGATGTATTTTTCTGAGACAGTTGATCTGAATTTGTTTCGCTTCGATTTGAGTCAGGGCTAAAATTGTTAGCGGGACCGGTGAGATGGGCCGTGGTCGAATCGGGATCTTCTTTTACTACATTGTTAAACATTTCTGCGTTAGCAAAATCAGGCCACTGATTCGCGGGTTGTATTTGTTCTTGATTGGTATTGAATGGTTGGTCTCTCTTCTGCAAGCCGGACGCAAAACTCGGCAGTTGATTGGGATTTGGGTTTTGACATGTATTTTCTATTAGTGGGGATACATTATTTGGATTGTACATACTGTTCTGGTGATGTAAATTATAACTTTGATCATAGGCATTATAAGGAGAATCTAGAACCGTACTAGAGATTTGATTACTTTGTAATTGGGCTTCAGTAAAATTGTCGATCATAGACGCCATGTCTAGCAACGCAGGATTTGATAAATTAGGGTTTATGAGACCGGAGGTATTGTTATGCATATTTGGATTAACAAATGCTGAGTTATATGGCGAGTTATTAGTGAAAGGTGGATTTGGTTGGTTCATTGCTGGTGTATTGGCTCGGGGCGAGGCGCTGCTCTGGTTCTTGGGACTTGCGTTATTCCTAATATCGTTTGGTTGCGGCGTTCTCGGTGCTGCAGCGTTTTGTTGTTGCTTCTTCTGGTTGTTAGAATTTTGCTGGGACCCGGTGTTCGCGGTAGAGTTAGCGCTGTCTGAACTTTCTTCATCCTTACGCTTCTTTCCGTGTCTCCTGCACGGTTGTAGGGGCACGGAACGGACTCTCACTTCCATTGGAAACCTGAGGAAGTACATAACAAACAAGTTAAATATAGTATACTCAATAATAAAATTACTCTTTAATTTTAAAGGTGGTTTATATGCTTACTTGTCCAGTATCTGCAGCGCGCCGTTGCGCACTTTGTCCTCTTGTCCGTCGACGGAGCCAAACTCATCGGTGTTGTCCAGCACGTAGAGCGGCAGCACGTGCAGCTGCTCGTGCTCGGCGCGTGCCGGCCCGCGGTGCCGCGCCAGCGTCACCACTGCCGTGCAACCGTTGTGCATGTTGTGCAGGTCGCGGTGCGCGTGCGCGCAAAAGTCTATGCAAGCTGTCACGCCTGAAGACAAGGCATTAATAACGTTAGATTATTAAAATGGGTAAGAAGATATAACCAAACTTAGTAATATCTTTCAATATAATCTTGTACAAAACGATACAATACAAACCAGAAAATGGTCGTCCAGGCTTAAATCCCAATCGGCAGTCGGAAGCTTCTTTTTCAAACTGGCACTGATTCTCGAAGGACTTGGGAGCGAGGTTCATGTAGAGTGGACTCAGTAGAGTTGCGAGAACATTCATCCTCTCCTCTATCTCCGCCTCCTCAGTTTTTACGGACAGACGAAATTTGCGCACGGTTTTGGATCTTGCGTATTTGCATCCGTTGTAGTACATAGACCATGAACAACCGAAACTATATGACGCGCCGCATGTCTCTGGATCCAGCCCTGGAAAACGTTGTGTAAGATAAGTAAATACACAATTTTTTTCCTATTTAATTCCTAACCTATTTAGCTACAGTTTTTTTATCGATGATAAAGACGTAGGAAAATAATTTCATCTAATTTAGTTACCTTGACAAGCGCAGGTTCTATTTTCATTTGTGGCGCAGCGCCGTGTGGTGGGCAAGCCGTACCGGTTGAGTTTGTGTGAGAGGAGTGTATAGTCAAGGTCGGCCTCTGACTGCGGGATGCCGTCCCACGCAACCAGACACACTACGATCCACGCCGAGGTGCACTTATGCCCGTTACGACACTTCACTACAACCAGGACTTTTTCCGTGTAGTTGGCACGTCTGATTATCTGTGGAATGAATATCTAGGTTATGTTTATTTTAGTATTACATATTTAAACTAAAGAATGTTTCTATTGTTACAATTTCAGATTGTAATTATAAAGATACGGAAAGTTACTTATGGAAACATTTGATTTGATGTTTAATTTTTCTTATTACGAAATAATAAAAATCCAAATTTTTGGGATCCATACACTCACCCACTTTGCCATCGGGCATCCTTGAGCCGTTTTGCCCTCTTTGCCAGTGTAACATATCTTTTCTATCCTCAATTCTTTTCCTGATAGCCCTGTTCGCGTTTCTAGCTCTTTTCTTAATTCCGCTAAGCTAGAGGCTGCTCCTGAAATGAAAAATGTAATTCATGAATGTATTTATAAAAATAAATTTCTTCATCAACGACACCTACATGTAACATAATTTTCAAAGAATCAAATGAAATAAAAAAAAACATCTCTTACCTAAATGAGTGTAATAGCTGCCTGGTTCTGGAGGATTTTTATCAGCCGGGAAGCAGTTACAATCCGGAACCTCAGTCCTTGAACTATTTCTTAGTTTTTCCAAGTTCTCGAGATATTCTTTAGAATAATTAAATTGATTTTCTTTAGGCTTATTGTTGTTATCCGGTATGGGTGTACCGGGCTTAGAAGAGTTCTTGGAATCAGATTTTTCCGTTGAATCGGGATCGTCTTCTAGAATTTCATCTTTAGTTTGTAAACCCGGACAAGCTCCATCTCTTAAATGCTCAGGAGGAGGTTTCCTGGTGGACCCTTGGCGGCAGCAAGAGTATCCAACTTCGTTCCTTATCGCCACCGGTCCTCCATCCCCAGAAAACATATAAGGCTCGTTTTTGGGAGGTCCATAATTTATGTTTTTGTATATTTTATGACCGGGGGGTGAATGCTCTGATTTTATTTGCTCGATGTAAAATGGTGGTTTGGGCTCAATAGGTGTGGATCTTCCAGAATTACCTCGACTGTCAGAAGTTTTATGAGTCTTTTGTTCGAAATTCTTGTTATATCTTTGAAAACCTATATTTTCTTGGACGCGAGGACTTTGAGCAAAACTTTCATGAGTTTCTTGTCTACGTTCAAATCCAAAGTTTTGGAAATTTTGATATGTTTGTTGTTTAGGGCCAAAATTTTCTTGTTTTATGGTAGATATTGGCGGCAGTACAGTATTGGCTTTAGCCAAAGTACCATTAGCGAACTCTCTGTAAGCATTATTTAACGTTGCCTCATTTGGCTTTTTGCAGGCATTTTGACAGGAAGTTCTTATTGTCTCGGGTTTTACTCTTTCTCCTTTCTTATACTGATAATTATCAGGGAATTCTAACTTTGGGATTAAAGGCGCATTAGGATGCCTAAATTTTGCGTCATAGGCTTCTCTCTCAAAATGCTTATTTTGTGCGCTTATGTCCCGAGCTAAGTTTTGTTGATTCATTTCAGAAACTGGTCCTATTAGCATTTTTGATTGGAAATCTTTACTGTCTTGTTGCGAATAACTTAAATTATCACTACCGAAAACTTCCGGAAATTTTTGGGAATCGACTGTGGGTGTAAGATTCGAGTATGCATTATATTGACCTCTCATGTCGGAATAAGAGGGCAGTTTTTGTGTTTTCGACGCATTAACAGATGAAAAGTTTTTGTCATAACTCCGCGGGACATCCGTCCCGCCCTCCCATACTTGGTGGCCACCACCTCCGAACTCGCTCACATTATAAGTGTGAGCTCCGTGGGAATAATTACCAGCTGCAGAATAAGCCTGCTCGCCTATGCGGTAATTATCTCGGAGATGGTGGCTATACGATAAAAAATGACCGGTAGTATTTTTATCGTCATTGGTGGAAATACCACCTTTCCTGTCGTCAAGCCCTCGAGGTGGGCCTTCGCCAGGATCGCCTTTGTCCGGTGGTGTATTAGTACCATCCCGGGTATGGCTCTGTTTATTCAAAATCATAGTTTTCAGTCTCGAGTTCAAGTTTACCCTGTCTGACTGCGAAAACATTTGTTGTTCAGATTCATCTTGACGCGATTGCAATTGTTGATTCTGAATTTGCTGATTTTGATGATTTTGCATTTGGATTTGATTTTGTAGTTGTTGCTGTTGATTTTGTTGATGGTGATTTAATTGTTGGTTCATCTGTTGATTCTGCATTTGTTGTTGGTTTTGCATCTGTTGTTGATTCTGTATTTGTTGCTGGTTCTGCATTTGTTGCTGATTCTGAATCTGTTGCTGATTTTGCATTTGTTGCTGATTTTGCATTTGCTGCTGATTCTGCATTTGCTGCTGACTTTGCATTTGCTGCTGGTTCTGAAGTTGCTGCTGGTTTTGAATTTGTTGCTGATTTTGTATTTGTTGTTGATTCTGAATTTGATGTTGGTTCTGCATTTGCTGGTTTTGAATTCTTTGGTTATGCTGCCACTGACGTTGTTGCCAGTCATTTTGGTTTTGTGCTTGGTTGTTTTCCCTGTACTGTCCGCTGTTGTAGGCGCCCGAATACCCGCTACAGTCGAGTGAAGCTCGCGGACCGTTGCTCCCCTGCAGGTATCCAGGCTCGGCGTTTCCCGAATGCTGACCATTCGTTCCACTTTGATCTTGTCTGTCTCCATCATTGTTAGAATCTCCCGTTGTGCCATCAGCACTGTTATAGTCCTCCGCGTGTTCTGTTGCGTACTCTGTGCGTTCATAATTCGGTTGACTCACAGTATAAACGGATGCTGCCGTTGTCGGAACTGAGTTTTGGTATGAAACGGCTGAGGCAGGTCTTGAATCACTACCACTAGTGACACCAGGAGTGGCAGCTTGGGCGTACTGCTGCTGGTATTCCGTCGTATAATGTGGAGCTCGCGGCGAGGGCACAGGCGTATACGCTCCACGATTCGATGGCGGTCTTTGTGCAGGCACAGCCTGAACTCCGGCTTGATAATAGGTGTTGTTAGCTACATCGAAAGTAGTCGCAACATTCTGGACGGTGTATGTAGTGTTTGCTTGATAGTGGGGTGACGTAGCATAAGGTGTGTGAGCGCCTTGGTAATCTAACGTCGTTTGGCCTGTCTGGGTAGGAATTTGTTGAATGAATTGATTTTGCCAACCTGCAAACAAGATAATAAAACATTATTTTTAATTAGCATTTTTTTGGTTGCTGTAAATTTCTATAAAAACGAAGAATATTATGTTATACCTTGTGATGGATCTGTTTGCCACGTTGTTGGGAATCTGTTGGGATCCCCGGCGTAAAATGGCATCGGAGCCTGAAACGATAACAAAACAAACTATAAACAATTAAGATTCGGATTTTATGTAGGTAAGTGTATTCTTATATTAGTTTTCTAAGTTAAACTCTAAATTGTATGACTAATGCGACCTCTATTGAGCCATTAAAATAGTTAAACAAGTCGTAACACTTCAATGTCGGTCGTAAAATAATTAGTAGGTGTTAACTCTGAGAGTGACGATGTTTTGTTATCTAGAAGTCATTCTCCGCAACGTGGCTGCGAGCGGAGTTATCGCGTTGCCCGAGGTCGGTAACGTAGTATATAGTTATAAATATTGTTTTCCATGGCAGATAATATCCATTTTCCGCTCGAAAAAAAACGCCAAAAATAACTCTTTGGTAACATTCTTAAAAACTACGAAACCGAGCTTCAATGTTAGGTGTAAATACTTTAATTAAAATATTTTCAAGGTTACTTAATTCAATACCGCATCTTTCCGCATTGTTGCCTTTGAATTTTATTTATTAAATTCAGTTTATCTGAAAAATTCAACATTCTTTTAACATTCTGAAGGTCTCGCTGTTCAAATTAATACCTGCTTATGAAACTTAAAAGAGTGTTTTCAAAGACGATGTAATTAAAAATAAACTCTCAACAAATATGAGGGTTTCAAGTTTCGACCTAAAAAGCAGGTATGAGTTTTTTTTTATATTTATTCAAGGGATGAAAAATTAAAATGTGAAGTTTACGTGTGTGGCATAAAATGCTATAAGAGAAAACTTCGACTTCCGAAATTAAGTTTCAATTGAAACTTTAAACATAATCCCAATACCGACATTTGAGGGTTCTAAAATTAATTTATAATAATAAGTTGAGAAGTTAAAAAACCTTATCTGTCATGTTTAATGCTAGTACAATGCATTACAAGTGGAAAAGGTGTTTAAAAGCTTTAAATATTTATTTTCTTTTCACATTAGAAGGCGTTTTCATTGAAACATTTTAAGGATTTAATTTTAATTTGTGCGTGAAACGAGACATTACAGCTCCGGTGAAATTTCATTAGGAGCGACGCGAGCTTGTAATTAAAACTTATACACATCTCGTAAATTACTTTATTATTTATCTACGTGTACTTAATTACAAATGTTTTGTTTATCGGGTGTTTTGTTACAAATGTTTACAATATACGTCCGTATCAAGCAACGACTTTTTCCTCTTGAATGCCAAAAATATCTAATCGATTCTTAAATTTGATAACAATTACTCATTAATCATAAAGTTTAATTTTTGCTTTCCCTTTTTTGTATTTATTTCCTTAAATTTATTGTTAGGAAAAGGAAGTAATCAGATAAGATCTTTATACGAATTAAATCTTTAGTCTTTTAAGCCTTTGGGATAATAAACATGTATAAATTTAAATTTATTTGTAGGTAATGTTTCGCAAAATGAAATAAATGGGTCGTAGCGACAATCAGGGAACTATAAATTCTTAAAGCGAAGCGGGAATGGCCCAAGTTGGACGTTGCAGCAAAAAAACTAGGAAACTTCGTTCATTCTGTGTGACCAACATTAATTACTTTAGCATTTTGTTAAAACCTAATGTAAACATTTTAGTTTTTACAATATAGGGCGGAATACATGATCTAATTCACCATAGAATCCCAGGTAATATATTTGAAGAGATTAAGAGCCTAATATTAGTGTTAAGTTAATTGATAAGGCCATGCTTACTTAAACTCCTACTTACATTATTTTTTTGACATCTGTCAGATTGTCAGCGTCATTCATGTGTTTTAGCAAAGTTGGTTGCAAAATAAATTCGTTTCATTGTTTGACTGTGAGAGTCGTAAAAAAATATTTATTTCAGTGAAAATTTAGGAAAGATACATTTTAAAATGACCTTTATTAAAAGTGATATAGGTATAATTTTGTTAACAACAATACGCTATAATTTGTAAGGAAACAAATTACGCGGCATCAAAGTTGATTCCGCTAAGAAACAAACACAATTAAACGGAGAAAACTCCATTATAATTATGAAAACCGTCTCTTGACGATATTTTATTCTGCAACAACGTAATATGGTAAGATAAATAAATTTAACAAGTTCAGAGTAGACGTCGCGTTTTATTTATCTACGAGAATTTAATTATCAATTCAATTAACTTGCCGTCTATTGAGAAAGCTGTAAACTTAATTGCTTTAGGATTGAAACGTGTGTTAGAAATGTAACATTTTAACATAAGTAAATTACAATAATGTTAGTAATGATTATTAATATTATGCGAGTGACAATTAGCGCCGGGAGATAAAAAAAAAAACCAAAGCCTAAAAGCTGGTTTCGGGTTTACATTTAATGTAGTTCCTTATCAGATTGAAGCAAAAACAAAACATGTTTTTATTAAAATGTTTTATTTTTAGACATCTTTGTAAATTGTATTCTTTATCTTAATGTATCTACAATCGAAAAATTAGCAAACTTTTAAGAACAGTAAGAGAGGGCGCCTTTGATTAAACTCTCGCACAACGGTTGTGCGATTGTCAATTGTTTCGCAGCCAAAACAACTGTCAAGTTACAAACTAAAAACCTTCATTTACACTTATAGAAATAAAAGCAAGACTAAGTTGTGCGATAATTTAGTTTCAGGTGTTTTCAACTCGATTTATGTTTTGAAAACTCTTATAAAGAACTCGCACGAAATGACTCACTACAAAACAGTACATAACGTGGACAATGGTTACCTCAGTCGGGACCTTTGGGTTATCGTACAATAAATTATTACATCCGTTCATAAACATCTGCAAATGATTTGTTACATCAACGCACTTGAAGGATACCACGAATGGCAACATTGTATCATTTAGCAAAACGCTTTCAATGTAAATTTAAGCAGGCATTTTTAAAGAATTTTCTTTCTTAATTTACCTAATAAAATTTATAAGCTTTGTTTCGTAATTTAACTAGCAAAGTAATAAAAACAATAAACATAAATTAAACGGTAACAAGGGGCCTTAAACGGATTAAGTTCCTTACGAGATAATCCTTTATTCTTATTAACCTTCTTATTCCGCGCTAATCGGTTAATCTTTTAATTATTCTTTGAGTAATTACATCAAAGTGAATTGTTTGGTTAGGTTTAAGTAAATAGTTAATAATTTCTAAGTTTATATAAATGAATAAAACTTCACAATTGTCTTGTATTATTGATCAAACTAAACTAAAATATTTTTAAACCGATATAATTAGATGTTTTGGTCGTGTCCGGGACACTGCCACGGCCATATTATAGATTCGTAACGTATCATGGCTATATTATTATTAATGTTTTTGAGTAAAGTGGTGGTCAAAATCGACTATAGATTGCTTGTCACTAATTTTGTAGGAAGATAACAGAGATCAAATGTATGGAGTTGACGACTTACCATTGGCTGGCTGGGATGGTCTTGCTTCATGGCGGGTGTTGCTGCGGGAGCGGGGCTGGGCGCGGCAGGCGCGTGCGGCGCGGGCGATGGGGATGCAGCCGCCGGCACGCCGGGGCTGAGGCCGGGCACACCAGGCACCGGGACCACGCCGCCTCCCAGAGGCTTGCGACCTCGGTAGCTCTGCAACAAGCAATGTCTCATGTTAAATGCTCTATGACAAAGGGAACTGTCACATTGAATTTGTGATAATATAATGAAATTTTTCGCCATCCAGATTAGGAACGCTCTAATTCGGATTTTTTTTATCTTCAATTAGTGCATAATAGTAGACGTTTTTCCGCGAATCTGTTCTATGTCTAATAAACGTAAACATATGCATATAATCAACTGTCGTGTAACAAGGTTAAAAACTAAAAATTAAACATGGCCGCCATGTATGTTACAAATTAAAGACCTCCCAAGGGCACCGCCAAGGTTCTTCACCGGGAAGCGCGCTGTAATCGTCATGCGTGCAGTAAACACGGATAGTGATTTGAATACATAGCGTACATATTATATTATGTATTTAAATAAATATACATAATATATTTGATAAGATGGTATAGTTTTGTTTCTATTTCACTAATATTTAATTTAAGTATTTCTATGAACATTTATATAAGCGACAGTTTTAGTAACCATTAAACGACTTAGAGGGAATTAAGAAAATTAGGAGACCAGTATGAAATGAGCCTTGTTCGCGTCTCCTATAATTATGAAATTGATAATAGAAATTTCGAAATTGCGTGTCTTGTAATGTTTGTTACAGGAAATGCATCTTAGTAAGTGTTATTTATGTTTAAAATAAGACCTTTTATAAGAAAATTACAAGAAAGTATTGCTTCTAAGTAACGATTACTTGGACATAGGTTTAAATAATGTTATTTTAACATAAAAGTAGAAACTTAATTTCGACAAACCAGTAATTTTTCTTAGAGATAATTAAAATACTGTAAGGTAATAATTTTATGTTATTGGTTTCTCAGGTAACTTTCCTATAATCCATTTATAAAACTATTATGAGTACAAATTGCGTGCGTAACTTAATATTTGTATTATTGCGGGTACGCAGCTGCGAGATAAATATTTGCTGCTTCAACGATTTCCAATACGCATTCTGTTTCTTCATTGTTGTTAAATATACATCGTGAATGGTAGCTTTTTATAGTTGAAAACTGAGGTATTTTTAATGTACTTTGGAGATCCATTTTTTGTATTTATTATATTAAAGAGATAACAACCATAATTTGTAATAATATCAAGCCATTGATTATAATAATAACTCGATTATTGAAACCAAATTTTGTCTAAAAATACAGTATTTTATCTTATTTTTAACATTGGATCAAACAAGACACTTTTGTTCTAAGACTTTATAACGTTGTCAAATAATACAATTTACACTTAGCAATATATAGAAAGTTTATACAAAACTGAACTAGATTCAGCGGCGACTTTCTTATTGCAATATTTTAATTGGATGTATAAAACATCTCAAGGAGGGTACACACTCCCACGCGTTCACTTAAAACAATAAGTCAAAATTCAGGCCTCTACAAAGGTCGTCCATTAATCGTAAACAAAAGAGCTATTGTGCCGCTCTAACTTGGCTGTTGTGTACACACGCCTTTGTCCAACTTCGTACAACCGCTCCTACATTTAATTTTTATTGTCTAAAGATAATTTGTATAGAATGTATGATGAATGTCCTAATTAAATATTTAAAAGGAATGTAAATTCAGTATTTTAATAAGAAACAAAGAATTGAGGGAGAATGCAAGAAAATTATAGAGCAATGAATTCACATTACTACATTATAATTCGCATAATATAAGAAGCATACAAAAATATAGTCTAATAGTACCGGATAAAGAACAATCGCATTTATCAGTGTTATCTAGTTTGACGTCACAGGTCCAGTTTATTCTGGACGGGTGTTCAAACGTAGTTTATCGGTATTTCTAGTATAAACTATACAAACAAGCGTCAAGGTGGACGTAAATTTGCGTCATAGTCAAGGGAATTTTTACGTTACTATCTAATTACCTATTCTTATTGAAATTTTGATTTACATTTGAAATCTTATAAGATCGGATGGAATATTAAAATCGACCGGAATTAAAAATTAAATTTATATACCTTTGAAATTAAATTGGAGCTGAAATAATAATTTGGTTTTTATGCAAATAAATTCATCCATTTCGACCTTCCGAAAGTCCGCAACCATTCTAAATTAACCTTTACGTTTCCTTTCGAATAGCAATAGATATGAATCTCCATCAGAATATATAATTAGGTATTGTTTATAATGGCATCGCACTCGGCGCAAGGTCACCGTATCTTTGATCTTTCTGGCTCAAAATCAAAACGTATAAATCGTTAATTTTGTGTGACTTACGAATTAATTTGGTGCAAGATCTGCAAGTCTCGTTGTTTGCTTTCGCTTATGATATGTAGCCGGCGTATTTCAATTTGATTTACGTTAGCTCGTATTGTTTGTCGAAGTTTACATTATAATGTGCTATAAAAGCTGTGGCTTTACGAGAAATGTTGGCACGTTTAATACAGATTATCTGAGGGTGTAATGCCAATATTTGCGTTACGGTTGCGATAAAGTATTTGTAACGTCGGTTCATCGACAATTTTTTGTACTTTACGCTAGGTAGGGACGCCGCAAAAATCTGTTTTTTTTCGATTACGTTACGAAAACTTTTTACCGAATATTCACAATAAGCCCTCTTAGAGACAAAGGTTCGAAGTTCGAAGATTGATAGTACTAATCTTAACGGGCCAAAAATCATCTTAGCTATTGTTCCTAATAGTTCTTAAAAATGTTTGATGTGTGTTTTGGAGTAATTAATGTATAATTTACTTTCATAAAATTGTAGTTGAACCATACTAACAAATTTTAATAATACACTAACATTAAAATCAAGTTGCAGGCTACGTTAATGCCAGTCTCACACGATAGGTATTTATTGTTCGTCGGGAATACACGTACTTTAAAATAAAACAGTGAATAAACAAATGTATAATGATGGAGAGAAATGTTGCCACATAAATAATGAGCCCGCTTGTGTCTAGCAGAAATTATAGTTTTTTAAACTTCATAAATCTTAGATACAATGCAGACTGTTTTATACATTTTGACATTATACGATTAATATCAGTATTTTAAAAGAAAAAAGTGTTTTACGGTTACGTATTAATAGGATAGAAATACCAGTAATAAGTTTTTGAATTTTATGCTCAAAGTAAAAAAAAAAACATTTTTTTACTACGTCCGATAACAACTCATGTTCTAAATATAAACACTGTAAAATTGAAATTAAAAGCAAGCAAACAAACATATAATTCTGCATTGATTTATTAAAAAAAAAACGAAGAAAACAATTTGACTCTACTTTTCAAATATCCTTTACACCGAAGCTAGGTTAGTACGATATTATTATAGCAAAAGATTCCAACACACGGATTGATTTGATAATATTTAAATAATTTCCTGTTACCGCGACGAAAGAATGCTAACAAATCCATCAAGTTTTTACAAATAACCTATTAGATTCATACAGATTATGTTCTTTTTGATATACAAACTCATGATTCGTTACGAAATAATATAACTAATATTATAAATGCAAAAGCTTAGATGGATGGATGTTTGCATTGATTTACGAAATAGATGCACAGACCTGGCTGATTTTCCATAGATGTAGAACATAGTATGGAAGAACACATAGGCTACTAATTTAGTTTTTTTAATTCCACGCGAACTGATTCGCGACAACTAGTTTAAAAAATAAATACTTTAGCTACAGCTACAGATACAGCTATGTTTTAACTCTTTTATATATGGCTAGTATTAGGGAGTTTCATTTTATAAAGAGATCTGATAGAGTTTTACTCCGATGCATTTCTAAACCAATGAACTTTATTTAATATACTTTGATATATTCTGAGAACAACAGATAAGAGCTATAAAAATTCTACAACAGTAACACCAAAAGGCTTTCAATTTTTGTTCTCTATGTCGCTTTTATTATTTTATTGTATTGACTGATATGTGACTATTCTTGAAATGAATTTGGTCATCTATACTGTTATAATAAAGCGTAAACACACACTTCTTTGTTGCCTAAGATGTCAGCTATTACACCATATTTTTGAATAGTTCTTTTTTTAATAAACAGGCCTGCAATTACGTCACGCTTCAGGCTATATATTTTCACGCCATTAAGTTTAGGGGGTAAATATTTTGGATAAAAACCCTAATGTGGGAAAGAGACCATAAGTTGCTGCACACATCAAGGAAGCAAGACATTTGCAATTGATAATATGACACTTGTAAACAACGAAATAAAATTTTCATAATTTTATGCGGATGAAGTCGCACGGGAATAGTTAGTTGTCATAAAATTATAATTGTGACTTCGATCGTTTTGTTGATTGACTATTGGCCAGTTCAGTTGTTTACGATGGAAATGATTCACAGACATTTAAAGGTACGATGTGTTCTAATTAGATAAGGTTTATCGGGCGTCATGCGACGGGTTGCTTGTCTAAAATAATTAATTACCCACCATGGTGCGGCCCCGTTAAATGGGACACGATAAATTTAACTTCAAGGATATTTTTCACGTTACATGACGGTGAATTTCGGGCGAAGAATAGACCCAATGACCGTGACGAAGCAGGATAGGAAAGGTGTAGAATAACCAAATGTTTTATAGTTTTGTAGTTAAAGTGCTTAAACATCAATTGTGTTTAATAGATATCGTTTTACCATAATCATTCTTTACGTAAAAAAACTGACTTGCATGTTTTTAATCAGTAGATATTTGTACGATTCTTTTGACATTTCTAGGAACTTCAAAGACTTTTACCTACAAAGCTATACATACTCTTTTGGTGAAAATTAATACTTCAATTGTGTAATCATATAAATGATATTAAAAAATACGTCCTTTTTGTTACTAAAACAAAAGAATCTCAAACATTTTTTTAACACAAATAGCGTTGATTTACGTAATGTAACAATAAAACTGGAGGTACATGTAACATTGTCTTGGTTAGCAATATTTTTGGCGAAATTGTGAACGCGGCAATAAACGGGCGTCGTTACAAAAATATTATTCGTTTTTCCGCGAGCCCGATTTAAAATGGTCGGGAAACGCTGATTTCGCGGGAAAATTTATGGTTTCAGTAGCTTTTGTTTTGTTTAAAAATTTTATTTTTCTACTTTTATGTAAACAGTAGTCCAATATCGTATAAACAAACGTAACACACAGGGTTTTAAATAAATACTTTAAAAACGTGCGAAATATTTGAAACTTTATTTTCTTGTACCAATGTGGGTTATATTCATAAATTAATTGATTAAAAATTAACTGTTAATTCTTAAGTTTTTTATTTACTGTAATGCTATACATATTAAATTACAAAACAGCTACGTAATGCTCACCTTATGAATGAACTTGTAAAATTATACGAACAGTAGTAAGTCTGCGGAGAGCTGCCGACTCTATCTGTGGCAGCGTGGATACGTCGCGTTACACAACTCATCTCGCTTGGCCAAGGAACGTTTAGTTACGGCGAACAAATGTTCGTGAAGAATCGCTACTTTTAGTTTGAAAGTTTGCTGGCTTATTGCTGGTTATTTTATTACGAGAGCCTACGGAAAAGTGACTATTAAGATTTGTAAGCTTTTAAAATGTTTGCATAAAAGTTAAATACTTGTGTTTACGTGTTATTCATTTTTGTTTACTTTGAAAAAACACGATTACATTGATCATATTACAACATACATTTTGCATTCTTTTCTTTCTTTTACTGTACTCGTCGACTCTGCATTATGTGCGACATTTTGCTGTAATAAAATTTTGTGTGATAATGACTAGCATTTAAAGGATGCCTTACATTTTCTTATTATACTTTAAATCAATTAAATATTTCTTAATGTCGACTACCAATAAGTTCTGCCAAACGTTGCAAAAACACCTTTATGTGTTCGCTTTCCGAACATGAAAATGTTCGATCGTTCGCATTGACTAAACGAGCTTACGCACACATGTGTGTCACAAATATGTTACAGAAGTGTGCGTTGCCGGATTACTACAGTATAGGCATGGAGTAAAACACGTGTTGAGCCACGTTGGCCCGTGATATTCCTGCACTAGGCGGGAGTACTTTCTTGTACAAGACACGGACTGTTTAAATGTATTTGTTACTACGCGGATCTTTACCGCGTAGTAACAAATACATTTGTTTATCCTAACCTTGATCATATGCCCTTGTTACTTAAAGGGGATCCAAACCGTATACCGTAACTAACTTAACTATTACGATTTTACATAAAACCTTCATGGTTTTAAAACTTTTTTCCGTTTCAACTATTGTACTGGCCAGTTGTAAATAATATTAAAATAACATGTGTTACAGGCAGTCCCTGTTTCTCTATAAAATAAAATGTTGACTGCGGTAAGTTTTAACGTTATTTTTCCGAGATGTGAATGCAAGCTTTGAGTAAATTTTGCGGAAAAATTCACACATATTAAAACCTAAGCTTGCTCGGTGTCAGAAAAAAATCTGTCATATCAAAAAATCTATTTTAATTTAGGTATCACATTTACTATAATATAAAAAGATTGTAATCGTGTTTTTTTATTAACAATCGTTAAACATAAAACAACGTAATATTAAAAGTTTTATTACATGTTGGCTAGGGAAATACCGAGAACTGAAATTAGTCAGTTTAAATGAAATCTGTCTAATATCAGATTAAAAACAAACAATACATTGTTATAATAATAGCATAAAACGTAACAGGAAAACGATTTGAACGCGGCCTTGTTTACAATTGCGAGGGAAAATGAAATTACAATCTATACTTACAAATTATAACGTGATAAGGAAAGTACGTACAGTATATTATTCAAAGTATATAGTTTATGTAATAACTGGCTTTCGCTCGCGACTTTATCGAAATTAAAAAAAAATAACTAAAGTAGGCTATGTGTTTTTCCAGATCGCTCTTCAACTATGCAACATAACATTGAGATCCGTTAAGCTGTTTAGACGATAAACTAACAGACATCCATCCATCTGAAGTTTCCCATAAATAATATGAGTAAGATTAGGCTACTGTATTATATAATTATTACTACTGTATTTTTTGTAACAGCAGGTGAGTAAATAAAACTCTTATTAACCAACTTTTTGAATGTACGTTTGTTTAAATTTTATTATTGTTCAAAATATTGCGTAAAATTTTAGGTTATATTTGGAACAATATTGGTGGTGGATGAATGGTAGTTAAAATTGTAAATATGAAATAAACCAAATAATATTTGAATCCGGATAAAAATTGTTACAACTTTTATTTTTTATCGATGGACTATTTAAGTATTTCTATACGAGTACACCTAATAGTGGAAATGTTAGTGTATGAATCATAAATAAACGCGTCACCTCGTTCTGCGCAATAATTTTTAACTGTACTCGTTCACATTTCGCATTGTCCGTGACTCACATTGTTATAGCAATAGGAAATAAAATTAGCTCTCAGTATAGACATATTATGGTAATTGGCACTAGACAATTATTCGGAATATTACAACCTGAATGTAATCAAAACAAATTGAACAAACAAGAGTTAATCTGCTTGTCTAATTAATTAAGCATCAATGTCAATTGACTAATACCCGGTTTCCCAGCTACTTATAACCATACGTTAGTTTTTTTTTATATAAAATAAGGTGGCAAACGAGCAAGCGGCCGCCTGAAACCGCCAAAATGGCGAAGCGACCGCTGCCCATAGACATCCGCAATTGCAGATGCGTTGCCTACCCTTATACGACGGAGGAGGAGACGCACATAAAGAGGATATTTCCCCTTCCTGTGCATCTCCTCCGCCGTCAAATCCACTTCCTCTTCCCAACCTCTTCTTATAAGAAAAGGGTGGTAAAGAGAAAGGTACTTAAATTAGGCCTCCGGCACCACACTCATCAGACGAAACACGGAATTGCTCCCATTTCACGCCTGTCTTCTGTGTGATCGTGGTATTACACCGGGCGTGCCGGCCCTGCAGTGCTAAGATGTTAAAGCGGGCACTACCACTGTCAAACTGTTAGTGTTTTTAGTTCTATAACTTCATAAAATGCGTTTCCGAACTGCGTAACTTAAGTTTTACGTCTTGAAATTTATTTTAACTTAATAATGAATAACTAGGTAGTTTTAAAATAAATTGAAACTTCAGCAACCCAGCGTAAATAATTAATTGATTATTTTCATGATTTGTATGTGGGCTGTGGTAACTGTTTATTCTTTAGTATAAGCCCTAACAAATTACTCCTTACGTTAACAGTAGTATAGAAATTTGTATGCGATGTGACCATCAAAATAGTTTAACGGTAGTTTAAACTATGTTATCGGAAAGTTAAACAACGAACAAGGTTGGTGTATTGTTGTTGATTGTACCTCACAACCTTCCTAGTTTAAATCTATTGTGCACAGGAATTGATTGCATCCGGTCTGCCTGTTCTCTAATCGAGATCTTTGAGATGGAATCGATTTATAATCGATTTAGGTTTTTATTTAATTTTTTAATTAAATTTATTAAAGAATGCGATCATACTTTTAAATTAAAATGTAACTTCTAAATATCAACAATGAAAGTGTTAGAAATATACATTTCTATTAGTAATGCTCTTTAAAAAATCTTTTACACCATTACAAATTACAAAACAACACCATACATCATTAGAAATTTAAATGCAAATTGAGGTGATACAAAGGTAAAAGGCGATATATTTAGGATTTAATTAACTACCAACAAAATAACAAACCTAACTTACGTGGTTTAAGAGCTCAAAAGTGTTTTTGACCAGTAAGCTTTGTTTATTGTTATAATTTAGCATTGTTATAACAACATTTATAACAATCACTTCAACTTTTGTCACATCATATAGAGTTTCGAAAGAGCTAATAAAAATTGCATCTATTTTAGCTCTGATTGTGAATGTCATCGTAACCTTAGCGAACACGCAATGACAAGTTGTAATGACATGTTGCACAGATGTGACAAGTCATTGATCGGTTAACACAAATGTGCAAACATTTTTATTGCACTTATTTTTGGCAGTTATTTTAATGGCTCTCAAATGTTTCTAACCCGAAATAATCCAACGACGTTCACAGTTATATTTTACTTAACCTTTTTCAGATTTTAAAGTATTTTTTTTCTAAAAATTTGCATTTCAATATAGGAGGGTATTACAAACAGGTTAATTCTCTAGTTGCACCTAAGGGGCGCTGTAACCGCTTAAGTTTCGCAAACTTTGCGTCGGGACGTATCGATTTAAAGGGGAAGTATTGATGTTCGTACTTGCACAACTTGAAACATAATGAGTATAGACAACTTATTATGTTTTGGAAATAATTTTAAATACTATTATGTCCATATTACTTATCTACATGTTAGGATAAAATTACTAGTTAAAAAGAGTGTGTCACATAATCAAATAGTTAAACATATTAAAGGAAAACGCTTGGAACTTCTCGTTCATCTTACTTCATACTAATAATTATAAATGCGAAAGTTTAGATGGATGGATGGATGAATGTTTGTTGGAGTATGTTGCCTATACGGTTGTTAGAGTTTGTTGCCTAAACGGCTTAATGGATTTCGATGAAATTTGGTATAGTCATAGAGGATAGTTTGTAAAGACACATAGGCTACTCACTTTGGTTATTTTTTAATTCCAACCGGACGGAGACGAGGGCGAAAGCTACAATCAAATAAGGTTATAACGTCCAAAAACAACCTTAAAATACGTTGTATGTTATTTAAATTGTTAATTATCTAGTACATTCTATTGTTATGTTATCGTCCGGTAACAATAGTAGCGATGTTTATTAAATAACATTTGGTTACAGTGGCAACTGCTAATAATTCGCTCCAATATTTCTAAAACATCCTCCATCGATATCCAAACATTGTGCGTCATTTCAAATAATATTTGAGTAGATAAATAATAGATATATGTACGTGTAATAATTCCTCGAAATAGCCTATTTCAAACTTTTAATGCTGGTTTACTGAAGTTTCTATTTATGTTGTCATTACCTAGTGATTCGTAATTGGTAGGTTAAAATAAATTTCAAAGGAACAAAACTCAAGTTGTGTAAAAAACAGTAACTAATGATTAAACGTAACTAGGAAACTGGCTGTAAATATTGTGTCATGTATTTACAACTCGCATCATAGCCTTTTTGTTAGTATTTAAAGTACGCGTAAAGCTCCCAAGCTTTTATAGAGCTAAACTCGAAAGCTCTACAAAATGAAGCAAATCTACATTCTCTGTTTGAAGTACAAATTATTATTTGTCAAAGTTTTTCTCACAATTATTAACTGTTTCTGTCAATTATGAAATAGGCATTGTTTCACAGCTCGTTTGTTTCTTTTCACGAACTCGTCAAAAACATTTGTGAGAAAAGATCAATGATTCAATAGTTCCTAATGTCGTTTCAAGATGTAAATAGCGTATTCCTGTCTTCTTAAATCAGTAATGTCTTTTAATATTTACCATAGTTATGGTCATAATTGTATTCAGTAGTCAATTCCGGAACCTTCTGGCTCTATCGAGTCATGTCGCTTGCAGAACAGTAATAGTAGGACGTCTAATGTCAATGCCTAATTTTTAAAAGGTCATTAAACTTGCCAAAAACAATAACCGTGTAAAGACACTATACATCTAGCATTGTTATGCGTATCTTAATATGGTGGGGTAACTGGTGAGCGCCTTGTTTAGAGAGAGACGTGTAGATAAGGAGGGAGAGTGCGACGCGCTGCGCCCGCGCACAGTGCGGCAACGTCGCACTAAATGTTTTGTAAATAGATGTCGATTGTTGTGGCAGGGTTGCAAGATTAACCGAAAATATTGTGAGAAGAGGTCAATTGCATGTCGATTTATGAGATGTTATGGTGGCATTTTGTAATTAAATCAGCAAAAAGACTTTTGGATTACAAACTATACGCCTGCCTGATGTCGTAAATCTTTTATGGACTTCCATAACGAGTAATTAAGGAAAATCCCGTGAAAATTAATATGTAGTAGTCAACCAAAAAATGTATGCCATAATTTTACATGTTATGTTATTTAAAAGTGCACATAAGTTGATTCCTGCTATATGATGTATGTTTTATCAATAGTATGCCTGAAATAGACGTCTTGGCAACCCTTTAATGTAAACGCGACAGCTCTATGCGTTGGATAGAGAAAGAAATGGTGTCAAAAACACAACAAAAATGGACTTTACGCAGTTGAATTATGGAATAGTGATTATTATATACAGTTATGAGTCGGTCGGGTATAGCCGTAGCCCGTTGTACAAAGTTTTTATCACATTTTGGTTCGGTTTGTAGAATTAATTATTATATGTGCAAATATTAACAAGTATTTAAAATCATACATAGGAGATTTTGAAGTTATTTTTTTTTATTTATAGTTAATTGATTTAATTTCTAGTTTCTTAATTAAAAAAATTGTATGTAACTTAATAAAGATATCTAGACATTCGTTTATCGATTGATTTTAACGAAAAACAGTCGATAGAACTACGCGTCTTGATACGTGTTTATTCCTAAAATAGTTTCTTTATTTGAGCTGTTGCCAACGTTTGATTTCAATTCGATTTTTAGGTTTTTTTTATGCAAACTGCGTTTTTGTTACACCAATAATCACTTGTAGTCACGTTGTTTGAGAGTAAAAACTATGTCGGCTAAATAAACAAACTACTAAAATATGTCATTTAAAACGACATTTATAAAAAAAGACGCGTGAGTTAAAAGTAATTACAAAAGAGAAAGGTTTGTTAAAATTCCTCAAACTTAGTGGAATTTTAATTAATCAAGTAAAATCAGGTACGGTCCAGCGAGTACAAGGACTTACGATCTTCGCATCGTAAACTGCGATACATTTAAATCGAGGCAATCCATACACACCTCACTATTTGACACATGCATGCATGAAAGAAGTAATATTTAATTTCTAACAAGAATAATGACTATGGGGTAACAATTGTTCCGATTCTACATGGAGTGGGGACAAGGCTTGAGATAATGATATAACTTTTTGTTTTAGGTCAACAACAACATAAAAATTGACAGCACTAGAGGAAACATAAGCACTGACACATTTTAAATTCCCTGTACCAATTTTACTAATATTATAAATGCGAAAGTTTATAAGATTTCCTAGCCTAAACGGGTGACCAGATCTCGATGCAAATGCCATACGTAGAGGTTAGTCTGGAAGAACACGTAGGCTACTAACTTTAGTTTTTTATTTCCACGCGGACGGAGTCGCGGGCAAAAGCTAGTTTTATATAAAGTACAAGGTCCTGACAGCCCCCTTTCCTAATCCGTTACTAGTGGACAAAACATCCTCTATAATTAATTAATTCCGTCATTGTTTTAATAAATTTGTCATAATGACTGTTTATGTTGGCGAGTGCCGGCGAAATTTTAATAAATAAACTGAAAGGCGGAGCGGGGTGGCATCGAAATACAGCCGGGGTCGACGACCCATCGACCGCCCCCCCACCCTATAGCCTCCATCGCCCCCCTTTTCCCCCACGGCGCTGCTCCCTCGTATCGAACCTTCGCGGATGTGATGTGTCTTATACATTGTAAAATAGACAAGTATATTGAAATATTAAAGAACAACGATAAGGTCAAAGAGCTCACAAGAAAACTGCTAAGGAAAAGACAAAACGCTCGTTGAATTACAACATTCGAAATTCGAATTTCAAGAATTTTGCAAATTCGAATTCATATGTTAAAAAATTAGAAGCTAAAATGCAATGAAGTAAGCGTCGTGTAGAATCCCTTCCGGTCATCATTTTTTAAGACTAAATTAGTCTAATATTTGTCCACCAAAAAATAAACAGTAGAGTCCTTTTCAGTGACATCAACGAAAGCAATATTTTGTAATCGTAATTCATTAAAGCCTTTCCCGACGTTGCATAAGCGATGCAAGACTATTCAAAAAAAATCTTTACGGCTTCTTCATCATAGACATATTATGTCTATTCGATGTTTTGAGTTGTCCACTTACCGTTATATGTAACGTTGTTACCTGCGACTACAAAATTGATATCTATGATAAATCATATAAAAGATAAAAAGCAAACGGAACATTAAACATGCGCTGAACTGAATTGTAATCATCAAACGGTTGGTTAATATTTTTTCAAGCACTCGTACGACTTCCCTTGTTAGTTCGTTAGTTAGCTAGGGTTGAAATCTTGTTAGCTAATTTTGACCCAGTTCCATAGTTGCTTTGCTTGAAATTCTGCTTAATTTTCATTAAACATTTGTTTTTTTTAATACTTTCAATATTCAAATAATAAGAAGTTTATTTTAGTTCCAATTTTATGAAACTTTCAATGAAATAACGTTACAAAAGATTACTAAAAAGGTTTAAATACAAGGTATAATTACACAAGTCAGGCGTAAAAACTGTAGTGAAGTTAAAATACTTGTATTAAAAATGATATTTTTACTAAAACTTGAAGATGTTTAAAAAGTCAACTCTATTCAGTCAAGAGAAAGCAGTCTTGTAGTGAGGCGCCCGTTTTGTTATTGCTTGTTATACAAAATAACTATTGTATAATCAAGATTACTATTTGTGCTAGAAATAACCAATAAATAATAGATACAGTGATAACAGTGCTGTTTTTATACCTTTTACAAGTGTAGTTCGACAAAATTATTTGACCCAATGGTTATAAGTCATAAGTCAAATTAAAATTGCCACAAGATTCTTGTCAGACTGTCTATTGACAGCTACGGTCGTATCATCTTGTGATATTTTCTGTGCTTTTGTTAATAATTAATATTATTATTACTAGTAGTTCTACTACAATTAATAATTCAGTTAATAAAACTAAATACAAAACAGCATTTAGGTAAAGAATTGCAAGGTTATATTAAAAAAAGCAAAATAAAGACTAGGCTAGGCTTTTTGAAAGGCAGTGAAGTCAATTTCATTAAGTCATCGATAATATGAAATGTAACAAATGGTGCAAAAAGTGCAAATGAAATAAAAAATAAAGATGCTACGTTAGACAAGGATGCATGACAATATTTACCTTGATGTCTTGCAAGACCTGTAAACAATTAGAAACATATTAGTGGTTTTGTACAATAACGCTTACAATGGAATATTCACACAGACAAATCCATTGTTACAAGTCAATGCTGCTATTTAGGTCAAGTTTTAAGGTTACTACTTAAAATTTGACAAACTTGTAAAGGTCACGCAGATCATTTTATCAGAGACGTCAAACACACTAAAACATATTTCTAAAAATCTTCATTAAACGTCGAAAACTCAATGCTGTAATTTTAAAAATAAAAAATTGCTTAAACCGGAATATACGTTGTTATTAATATTATTGTTTATATAAAACAACTAAATAGTAATTTAATAAAATTAAACTAAAAGTTAAAACATTGCTGAAGCAATTTAAACAATTAGTGAGGTAGAAATCTCGGCGATCATTGCCTTGGTGTACAGTTTCAATGTAATAGAAACCTTATCTCTATAACCATAGAGTTAAAATTACCCAGCCCACTCTGTAACCCGGTTTCTTTTGACATTTAGAAACTTTTTCGAACAAAGCATAATATGCAAAGTGAAAATATCTAAAGTTCAAAAGAATAACAAATAGATCGATGGTATAGTTAAATGCTTCGTCTTTTGTGTCAGAGGAGTTGGATTTACTGTACAACTTTTTTAAATCACACTTAAATATAAGAAACTAAGGGCCTGTTCCACTGGCTGATAGAGGCTTAAATAGCTGAAAAATAACGTCACTGTCAGATAAGGTAACATCCGATATTTCCATCACATATTTCACACGTTGGATTGTTATCAGACAATGTACAATTTGATGGGACACGGAAACATAAAGATGTAGAGTAGAGTAGTTAGAGTAGACGCTATGTTTTCTAAACAAATTTCTAAACAGCTGAATATTATCACAGAAATAACGTCCATTGTCAAGCTTAACTTTCTAAAATTCGACATAACTTGTTACTTGCACGTCATTTAAAACTTTGCCTGAGTTCATCAGTTGCCGTCATTTTATCACTTGGGTTCAAACGTTGTTTGGGAACTCATTTATTCATGCTACTTTACAAGGTTGGGAAAATACGATACTTGCCGGTATTTTATTAAAGAAGCTTTTTAAGTTACATAATTAACTTTTTGTATAAAAATAAGTTTTACTTTGTATTTAAAGCCAGGTTAAATCATGAATTTTGAAAGAAAATAATTATAATATCGTTGCGATGTAAAGTAACCGTTTTTATCGATGTGTAACATTTTATGTTGTTTTTTTTGTGTCACATTTGATAACGAAATATTAAAGAATTTAGCTGTAATATTTTCGAAACAAAGTTTCAATGGTTTCGCATATTTTTGTGTAACCAAGTATGAATATAAAATTTAAGGATGAAATGAAGTAGAGTCATCGTATGTCATTGAAAATAACAAAATGTCTAAAAGCTTTTATACGACAAATCATCAAACAATAGTTCAGTCGATAAAGCTCCGTCAACCGACAAGCTTCGACAGTTTATTTGACGGATAGTCACCCGTCGGCATCCGGATGAGCGACCCGACATATCCGGATATAAAAGAGGGTTAGGGGTGTATGAGTGTCATAGGTCGAGAGTCACAAGTGAGGAAAGAACCATTTGTCTATGCCAGATAAATCGGTTTTCTCATAGACACAGATATTAATAGATTCTATGGGAAGCGTTGAAACGTATGAATGCGAATTTTTAAACACCTTTAGCCTTCTTGTTGCCAGTGATGTGAAAAATAACGATAGGCATTGGGATTGTGAAGATGTCTGTCAAGCCTAAAGGGTCAAGGGTCATCGCTCCCGCCCGGGTTAAGTGACCCGGACTTTGCCGCCAAGTTAAGAAATCTTATCCGACCTTAGAGTAATCGCTTGTTACGTGTAGGGCAGGTCAGTTACGATCTAACAAAAAGCGATTTCATAAAACTAAATAGTTGTTATTTCGTTTTAGTATAAAATAATTTCTTTATTTGTTACAAGAAGTTAAACTAATTGAAACATATTACTAGTAAGCTTTTATCGGATTTGCTTGCGGAAATTTAAAAAGCTGTTAAAATAATAAAATCTTTGAAGTCAATTCACAAGCAAAGGCATTTCACAAGCCGACATGTAGTCGAGGGCGTGTGACAGGCGTACAGCGCGCGCCCTGTCGGGGATATCGACAAAACACGTGTCGCTATGAGCCGGCAGCCGGCAGCCGGGCGGGCGGCGTGCCACCACTATCAAAGCTGTTTATCACCGTTTACTCTGATCGCATATCAAAACGAAGACACATCGCTTCTAGATGCGCCATGTTCTAGAATTAGCTTCAACTAAATAAGCACACAATTGTAATAAAGTGCATTCTAGTATTTCAAAAGTTACTCGTGCATTATTTGTTTTGTTCCTAACATCAATTATCAAGTAAAGTATTTACTTATGATCATTACTGTACTAGTTTATGTTAGATTTGGTATTTCATTATTTGTAATTGAGACGTGTTCGTAATCAAAATCTTAACACATGTTCGGTAATAGTAGAAATTACATTTATAAATTATGTGCCACATCTATTCAGTTTACATCGGAGGTCGTCTGGCGCGCGTCTGCGGCTCCCTGCGGCCGGATATGTTTCACCCGGCTTTGGCCCGGGCTGCGGCTTCTTTGAAAGCACGTGCGCTTCCGAAAGGGCAAGTTCACGCATTTCTATTTCTTTATCCGTGTTTACCGTGTTACGGTCATGGTAGAGCACGAATCTAGGTTGTTTATTTCGCATTCCATGAATTACAAATTGCATTTTTTCAACAGAATTGTTGTTGTTTTCAAGGTCTAAACAGATAGACATCTAGACTCATCTGCTCGTTTCATATGAACTTCTTTCGCGGGTGTGTGCATACGATTATGTAATGTATGACATAATTAGTTAAAAGTTGACCATTACGTCTATTTTTTAACTCTATTATGACCTCATTGAAAAAATAAAGAGTACAATCAACTGCGGCTGGCTTGAGTAAGGTCTGGTGACAAAGTGATCCCCTGTCGAGTGCGATTTGCCGCCGCAACGCCGAGTAAGCGGCTCGCTGCGGGTGTAGGGTGACAATAGTTAAGTAATTCCTAGGAAAGAAGTTCTAGGTAGTTTCTTAATTGCAATGGTAACAGATATTTTAATTCAATCAAGGTATAATACGAAAATTCTTGAACCGATGACTTAAGACTGGCTGGAACTGGAGCATGTCTTTTATAAAGAATATAACTGCACACGATTTGTGGCTACTAAGGAAATTAACTATCTCTGCATATCTAATAAGCACATGTAGGTAGATTTTAATTTAGTTAAAGAGAAGTTCTTTAACATTTTTCAATTTAACGTAGTCCTGCAAAATATTAGTGAGTTGGTGAACGTAGCGTGGCGGCCCAAGTTCAAGGCTAACCGGAGTGCGGAATCTTGCGCGCGGTCCCGGGGGCTCGGGAAATGTGAGCTGCCCATGAATAGGCTGCCACTTCGGTGTTCTGACTTGTTTGTAAACAAACTTTGGGTCAAGCATTTGATTTGGAACAAGCGAGTTCATTGACATATTGTTAAAACTTGTTACTAGAGAAACAACATTTTTAAGACTCAACACACAAATGCATGCCAAGGACTGCAATTAAATTTGGTCATCATCTTAAAATTTGTGAGCATAGACAATACTTTTCGATGCGACGGATATGATTATTCCAATTAAAAACATTTTTCATATTAAATAAGCACCATTACGTCCCTGGATATCCATAGTTGACTAGAAATATGGTTTTACGGTAACGTATTTTTCATTTTGACATTGACATTATTAAGGTAGCGTGCAAATAGAGCAAAAGAGCTTTTTGCACGTACACGGCCATCAGTTAGTCGTGTTCTAGTATTTTTTTAAGCCACAAATATATACAGCAGTTATCCCTTCGTGAGTAGTTGCGCGTAACAGGAGCAGGTAGAATGGTTAATTGCATTTGATATGACTCGTAAAGTCAATTACGGGCACCGTGAAAACGGACAGAATTAAAATTTACGTCGCGACGTAAAAGCTCCGCAGTCATAATGGCGGCGGCTGCTTTACGTCTGCACACCACACCACTAAATATATCGTTTTTTTACTCATATGAAGTCGAGTAATTTAAAAATACTGTCATATTTTGAGACATAAATTCTCTTTTGATTCATTAATTGCAGTTTTTATAACATGAATGCTTTTCTTGTTAAAGGATAAAATTTTCGTATCCTAAACGGATAATATACTAAGAATTTGGAAGCCATAATCATTATAATTAACAAGACAATATAGAAATACATCATACAATCCTTTCTTATGAAATTACAACATTTTAGAGAGGTTCTTTTTAAGGTAAATGCAGTATTTTAATTTAATTACAAAACTTGTATCGAGAAATTAATTAAATTCGTGCATCATCCGGCTCTGTTTTGTTTTACCCCTATCAGTTTGTTCAAATAGGTGAGAATGCAACACAGGTAGGGGTATAATTTCGTCGGTCCGGGAGTAACTTTCAATTGGCATGCGTTCATTGATTTTCACTTTTTTCCGCCGTCGGCCGCCGGCATCCAGTAGTCGGGACAGACGGACGGCTTTCATTAACGGGTTTTGATTAAAAATGTCTAGATGCAAAATGTACATATATACTACAATATTCGTTATTGTGCATCAAACGGAATGAAAAAATACAAAGGAAACTTACAATCTGATCATTTTTTTTAAATAACTGCCAGTTCTTTAACATTTACTTAAAAAGCTCCTCGGTGTTAACTCTATTAACTTATTCTACACTGAGAAGATCCCTCCGAATACTGCGGCAGTAAATTACAGTAAGTGTTGGAGATTACATGTCTCCCGTAAACAGTGGAAATTTCATAGAGATCGATACAAACTTTCGCATTTATAATATTATTAAGAAAAAGAAATTGCTTTGTCATTCCTTCGTCACAATTTACCAAATCATATATTATCGAATATTCATATTGTTAAGTACATAATGAATGCCGCTGTCACAAATTGAATATTTGTAAATCGTAATACAATGCTTACATTAAACAATTTCATTAACAATCTATTATTTACTTTGTAGTTAGTGTCAATTAACTAATGTATAAATATTTATGTTATAATCAATACACGATACTGTAGGAAATTATTGAATTTATGAGATAATAAAGATTTGAGAGTCATTTTAGATTCTGTGACGCCGAAGTTTATTCATTTACGAGAAATAAAATGTTTCTAGATAAAACGATTAACATCGGTTACAAAAAGGCGAGACAAAATGGCTTCTAAATATGAAGGTTACCACGTGTTAATTCTGTTAAAATTTGAGGTTAGTCCTTAAAACTTTTCAATTGTTTTCGCTCGCAGGAAAGCGTGACAAACACGTGTATTTATTTACAATTGTATCAAACGGCAACGCACTCGATCGCCGCTCTCAATGGATCGGGGCCGTGGCGAGAGTGACCTAAATTTTTATTCAACACGCCACGCACATTATGTAGGTAGGAATGTCGTCACAATCCGACAACATGGCCGCCCCCGCTTTACCTACTCATATATTTTTTGGCGCGAAACGCGAATGTAAAGGTAAAAGAAGCGGGAAAGTATACTCTTTTCCGCTTTTACCTCCATTGTTAAATTATTTTTTGAAAGAAAGTTATTACATGCGCCAAAAACTTACACTTGAAGTTGTTTCTTTTGCTACAGAGTAATTTTACGGATTGTTGAGTTTACTGAAAATATAAAATGAAGTTTTAAAATTATAACAATTGTTTCTTTTTGTACCTTTAATATTATAAAAAAACGAAGTCTGTTTAATGGAATGCAGTTGTCACCCAAAAACGACATCCATATACTATTCAGGGTAAAAAGTCCAAAAGCAGGACAAAGATAAGCGTTATCTGTGGTCGCGCCAATCTCAATATACTATGTTATGTAAACTTTACATCACGATAAGGACAGATAAGAAAAACTGAATCACACCCTATTAGATGTAAAATTTAATCTGTGGCAACATTTTTCTATATTTTC
>NW_013524901.1:1248677-1352397 GCF_000836215.1 Papilio polytes
ACCATCACTCATCACCCCAGCGACACCATCACCATCTACCACCACAAAACAATACCAAATGCAACTTCCCAAACTGTGAATAAGTTCATAGTCATCATTACCTCAGCGGACGAACGCGGAAGCCGAAAATCCAAGGTCTGTGTCACAACAACAAAATAAAAAAAAATAAAAAATAACACAAGCACACGCGACTTTCGAAATTTGAATTCGCGCGGGAAATCGCTTTAGTGATGTGCGATCGGCGATCGGTAATCGATTGCAATGAATCGATGTATTACGTAAAGCGCGCGGAGAGACGGCGGCGTCGCACGTGACTGGTGATCGTGTGACGGACGCAGCGAGCGCGGCAAGCGTCGTCCCGCCCCGCGGCCCGCGCCGCCGCCCGCACCTCTACATACGTACAACAGACATTTGATAAACAAATTACAAATTTGAGATACGCTGGAGCTTCACCTTTTAATGGCTTTTTACGCCTTCACTTCAAAAAAGATCAAGACATTAACATCTACTTTAAATGTTTTAAAGTGACATGGCTG
Source organism: Papilio polytes (assembly GCF_000836215.1). Lineage (NCBI taxonomy): Eukaryota > Metazoa > Arthropoda > Insecta > Lepidoptera > Papilionidae > Papilio > Papilio polytes. The sequence goes on from NW_013524901.1 coordinate 1,249,214, forward strand.
ATTATCTTGGGTGACAATACATAAGAAGTATCAATTTATGTAATAAAATTCTTACTGGATAATAAACTACTATGAAATTTAATTATGCCAAGTTCCTCTTAAAAAGTCCATTTAATGGGTAAATTATGTATTAAACATAAGATTCTAATTGGAAAAGTTTAAAAGTAGCATAGGCGTAGATAAGTTAGATTCATTATTCATAAATAATGAAAACCATATTGAAGAAATTGAATCATAACAAATTCGTCTCTACATTTTCAATACAGACAGGAAAGTAATATCGCATTGTATGCACCGCATCGAGAGATCTGTTACCATCTCCCTCTCACCTGCAAGAAATTGTCTTGTTCAATGAACTCTCTCTGTTCCGCAAACGAAGCTTAAGCGAACCTATACGAAGAATAGCGATAAGTTCGTATATGCATTATCATATCAGCGGAGCGATGTGAACATAAACGTAAATTAGGAATACCCGGGAATAAATTATGGCTCTTGTCGGTAAAAACTTGTTCTTAATTTTGCTCTTAAGAAGACGATGCAATCAAAGCATTTTATGTACTTGAAAAATATTAATCTAACTGTTTTAAATTGGTTATAAAATCATCTAGGTAATTTTTTGCCTTAACATATGATAGAATAGCGTTTTTATATAATGTCATCGTAAAAGAGATTTTCTAATTCTTCTTGGATTGGTAAATTCCAGATAGGTGTAGATTTCCAATTGGTTAGACAATGACGTATTTAAATACTGATTAAAAATATAACTAGTGGAAATAAAATCCGACGAAAAGTTGTAAAAAATATTACAAAACAAACGACACGAGAGCTTGATTAACTGAATAGATATAGTTAAAGTCACATAATTAACAAACACTTAACTCACTATAAACATCAACGATACCACTCCTTAATCCCACATCAAACATGTTAACTAAAACATTTATTGTTTACAGATAAGTTTAAATCGAGTAACAGCACTAAAGTTTTCCTTAATGAGCAATTAAGTGGCTACAAGTTCCGCCCGTAGCGCGGCGTAGAGCGTTTCGCTACGGCGCGGTGCTTATGCAAAAGAGGCCAATATTTCATCGCTCCTACGTCTATTGCAGCCTGTATTATCATAACAATCGCTTTTGGTACCGAAGTTTATGCTTTTAGGTACGCCGCAATAATACGGAGCGGTACATCACTAATCTAATAGGCAATGTAAGCATCACCAACTACAGTGTACCAACATTAACATTATAAATACAAGCAACAACATTTTAAATCTTCAAAAAAAAGGCAGACATAAAACTTTTGTATTCACAATGGCAAAAACCTCTCTCCGATATTAACAGTGCACGTCTACCGGTTCTGTACTCGTTCTTTTTTTAGTATTTCCCCAATCTGATCGATATAAGTACATATGTCTAGAATGTTCGGAATGTATTTCTAGCAACATATTTTACATTTTATTGCTTTAATACGTTAAAGTGTGTAGATAACGCATTTTAGTTTTTTAATGAAATTAAGTGTATTCATATTCAATTATTGCAATTACACCCAAAACATCTTTTAGGAAATTCTAAGCGTTTATAAACGATAGTTAATAATAGTTTAGATATTTAGTATATGTACCAGGGTACCATAACTCAGCTGAATATGCAATTACGGGCAGTCGGTGTGCGGGTGCGAGCGAGACGGCTATACCCTACTCGATATTATATCGAACAAGTTTATAACTACGTGTATTAGAGGAACGAGTACGTACCGGCGTTTTCTCATTTCCAGCGACGAAACTTTTCTAATATTATAGTTTCATTCATATTGTCGGTAGTTCCGCGGAGTTTTCTTTCGTGGAAAATGAAAGACTATTTCCATAACTATTATTTCGCTTTTATTGCTTTGCTAGTTTTCTTTTGCTTCAAATAGATTTGTTAAAGTTAGAAGTTTGCTACTTTATCGCTCGGAAATAATGTTTGTTCTTAGAAAGTGTTAAGCAATACAATTCTGTAGACGGAAATATCATTTAACTGCGATACCGTATTGATTGCTTTGTGTCCACTATTTTTAGTTAAACAAGTAAAATACTTAGTTTCAATATCGTTGTATATCTATTTTAAAGTTCTGTTTTGAATTATTATTTTAAAGTTTAAATTCCAATTAGTCTTATATTACGAATTGTAATCATACATTCTTAACTAAAAAGTTTCTATTGTATGGTAAATACAATAACTGGCCGAAAGTAAACTACAGTCGGTTTAAAAAAACAAATAATTCTCCGACATCTGCGAGCACTAATAGCTAGGATCTGAAACAACTGCCCTATGGTTATCGCGATCGTATACGACCATTACGCAAATTGTGCCGTGTAATAACTATTGTCCACTTTAAAATGTATGTACTTCAATTACCTGTATTTACCTGGTCATAATTTATACTATAATCGATATTCTTCGTGTTCTACGTACTTTAAATCGTATGTTGTTATTTTTAATGTGAAAATTATACAAATTACGTCAGATGTTGCTAGAGTAGAAATTATCCGACAAAATATGTTTAATGACAATAATCCCAAGACCATGAGCAATAAATAAGAATTCTAGTTAGTTTATAGTTAATTTTTAGTATTAATGCAAATGACATGGTTATTAAAATTTTAAAGTAAAAGACATTGCTTTGCAATATATTTTACTAGTTTTCGCCCGCGACTCCGTCCTCGTAGTATTGAAATAACAAAAGTGCATAGTCTATGAGTCCTTCTGACTATCCTTTATATCTATGCCAAATTTCATCGAAATCCTTTCAGCCGTTTAGGCTACAAACTCTAACAAACATCTATCCATCCATCTAAACTTTCAAATTTATAATATTAGTAAGATTTTAATTTTGCTTCAAAATTCCCAACTATCTGTTTTTAGGGAACCATTTAAATAGCAGTAACGAAAACCAGTGAATGATTTCAAAATAAAACAAAGAAAACAAAAGTGGTTTAATAAAGACAGCTATGAAGATTGAATTGAACGTAAATGTTGATTTTTAATTATGTGGGAGCTGTGCAATTTATGCGAAGCGGCGTCTCAGTTTTCTGAGCAAACAGCACCAGAACAAGTTCCCTCTACTTCGGAAATATGCATTAAATAGATGGGATTTTGTAACAATTTAACAGATGTATAATTATATCTTCAACACATAAGAAGCGTATCGTTAGTTCGGTTAATAATGATGTTTGTGGTATTTATTGAATTAAAAAAAAAACAGCAGTACGTAAAATATCTACGAAAGTGTGAAAGTTATCAAGATTGAAAGGGATATATTATTGTTTATACCGGATAGTTTATACCGGAACAGTACATAGAAATGTTCTTATTTGATCAAATCTTGTAATAAAAAAGAGAAAAAACACTCGATTAACAAGGTCCATACTTTCGAAGATTTTTTTTAAATAACCTGCGAATATGACACGAAGTTTCATTAGGAAAAAAAGTCGTGTCTAGTAAAAGTTTCCCTCACAATAGTCGTAATTAAAAGTTGGCGGGAACGCGCCTCGCCGGTGACATCCCGCCGACTGAAAACGGCGCCAAATCCACAGATAAACAACTTCCCGCCCTTCTGATGCATTTAATTTGTAGTGTTATCACAAGGTTAAGGATTTTAATGTTTTAATAAATAGCTAAATAATTGATTAATCTCTAAATGGTAATTTCATCACAATTCTATTTTCACAGGAAAATTTTTTAGGTCAATAAATTCGGTATCAGATTTGTGTAAATTACAATTATCTCTACACAAATGTATAGTCAAAATTATTTTATAAGTAGAATTGAAGCGTAAAATATCTTTAAAGATATGTGTTGTATATATTATATTTAAAGCGAATATCGTTTTACAAATTAATGGCCATGCGATACGGAAATTAAGCGCCATACGAACGGGCAGACTGCCTCCTACTCCGGCTAGAGGGGTGTAGCGGAGTGTAGGGGGTAGGGGGATGGGGGTTAGAATAGCAATCTAGGGTGGTCGAATTGTCTGGGCGGCTGAATGGAATATCTACGTTGCCGACTGGCCATCAGAAATACGAAAATGTTTTAGGCTTAGACGATGCTTGCATAATGTATGTTTTAGGCAAATGTACGGCCATTGATTGATTTGATGCAAGGCTTTCAAATGCTACAATTTTGAAGCGAGCTTTTGAATCATGTTAACTTATTATTTACTTATACAGATCTATCGCTTAGGTAAATAAAATTATGATATAATTAGCGACGTAGTTGTAAAGTCATTACACTCTATAATTTTTTTAACTTCAAATTGTTAGCAAAAGTGTGTCGATAATATTTTTTGTTATGTTATTTTCATAACTTTGATATCAATTTAAAAATTCAAAAACTTCAATCATTTTACAATATTATTCGTATTTTCATAAAAGAATCGGTACCATAACGAATCTAATAAGAATGCAAATGGATTCTCGAAGTACAAACATAATTCCATTATTAGCGGGACGCAGACTTGATATATTATCAAGTTAAAATTAAATTAATTCCGTCCTCCCTCCCCCTTTTACCTCCGCCCTTCCTCCCTGATATATAGAGGATGTTTAATTAAAATATCTTTAAGTGATTTACGAGAGTATCGATAATTGTAGGTTCAAGAATGATTTATCAGTACCCATGTTTACGACTTTGCTATTATTCATGAATCGTTTTATCGCAACAATAATTTATTGTTACTTATGAACGGATGTGTAAACAAACTATGAGTAAATAATATGCTTAAATTTAACGAAATCTTTCTTTGCTATGCAAAATAAAAAGAACTTAATAAGTTGTTAATAAATAACTAGCTATTGCTATATGTAGCTTGCAACTTGGCCCGCGTGTAATTAGAAAATAATAAAAAACATAGCCTATGTTAGTCACTGATAAATTACCTTTATAATGGTGAAAGAATTTTTGAAATGGGCCCAGTACTTTTTACGTGATTGGAATACATACAAAAGTCCAGAAATACAAATATATCCTCTCTATAATATTAGTATAGATTATTCGACTTTTTAACTGAGTTTCGAGAAGTCGTTTTTACAGATGAAAGTTTAGTTATATAGATAGATTTTTATTTAAGATTTATTGCAGCTTTTAGCAAAAACACATTTCATTAAGCAAAGTCTATAAAACCTAAAAGCTTATTTATGTCTTAACATCTACAAATTGCGTTCATCCCTTCAAAATGAAAAGGTTTTTTACATTTTTACCGATGTGCCCCAACAATATGTATTTATAGGAGTTTTATCGAGTAAATTCAATTTATTGCAGCTCCGCCGTGCCCCGGGATGGCAATTTCCACAGAAAATTAAATTTACCGTTCATCCGGAAAAAGTTGAAAGCTCTCAAAACTAAGATAATAATCTAACATTTTATTTTTTTTACTCGATTTTATGTAATTATATTTATGGTTAGGTTAAACGATTTTGTCCCTATATTTACAAAAGATAGCTTTCGCCCGCGACTCCGTCTGTGTGGATTTAAAAAATGTAAAAGCCTATGTGTTTTTCCAGACTATCCTCTATGCGAGATTTCATCGAGATGTGTTCAGCCGTTTAGGCTACAAACACTAACATCCATCCATCTTTCAAAACTTTCCATTTATAATATTTATATGATTGTTTACCATAAACTCGGTATGTAATGTCAATTTAAGTTACTTTGTTTTCGAAAATGACACTTTTTTTATAAAACAAAAATGTATTACGCGCAGAAAACATTTTCACTTAAAAATGTGGACAATTTAAAGCGGAAAAAACCCGTTAGAATAAGTAACGAGATTTAGGTTATGTTCCAGTTAGCGTCGTGTTAGAAAGATAAACCATAATTGACACCATTTATTAATCTGCTGTTATCTGTACTAATATTAAACACGATATGTTAAATTTTTGGTTTGTTATTCTATAACTCGAAAACTACATAAATAACATCGTATTTAGGAAATAAAACAAGACAAAATTATGTAAATAGTTTTACGTTAAAGTAATTTTCAGTAAAGTAAATTATTTATCTTTAAAATCAATATTACACGATAGATTGCAGATTGGGAAGCTGGAACAAATATTGAAATAGCGACGAATATAAAGATTTAAAGGCATACGAAGGTATAATCTTGCCATAAAACAGATTTTAGAGCGTACCCGAGTAATCCGCGATATATTAAAACTCCTCGCCTAAGCCAACGGTACAGCAATGTACAGTCGGGGAATGTCGCAGTGATACAAGTTAAACATACATTATTTTTTTTTGTTCGCGCTTAGACGAAGATGCGAAACAATAACCAGTGCTATTGCTGCAACTTTTGAATATATCTGTATAAAAAAGGTCGGTCAGTGGAACGCTAATTGCCATTATCCCATTGTTTGTGCAACTCACTGCTACCTTGATCATTTGTAAGAAAAGGCAAAGTTTGCAAGAAACCATTCAACATTTCTGTGGCGAACACCGCGGATCTCTACTACTATACCACAGGGTTATACATATTTAGTTTATTTAGTAATATTGCGATAATCTTACTTCTTATCTCTTAATATTAATATTATAAATGCGAAAGTTTAGATGGATGGATAGAGTTTGTTGCCTAAACGACAGAACAAATATCGATGACATTTGGTCTAGATGTAGAGCATAGTCTGGAAGAACAAAGTTTTGTTTTAATTCCGCTCGGAATGAGTCGCGTTTGCGTGCGTTAGTAAGAGATGGAAAAAAGTTGGCTACCGTAAATATTTGTAAAAAAATAGTTGCAACATTCTTCAAAGATCTTTTGGCGTAGGTATCTTCAATATGCTAGTTTTATAAGAAAATAATGCATCTATTGTGCAAGGGTCTTTATAATTTTAAGTAGTAGAACTCATGGTGTAAAATAGCATTTACGTTTATAGCACCACTCCAAGGTTATTTTTACAAACAAATCAGTTATTTCTACAACACATTTCATATTTAAATTAAACATAAGTTTTTTCTTGAACTAGATAATATGTAAATGTCAACGTAGAACTTTCTGGAAATTGACATTGGCGTTGAATAATTCATAAGGGCGTATACATAATGTATGTTTTATTACCACAGACAATGGGCCCGTTATTTCTCTGTACGGACTCGCCGCTCCTACATGGACAAACTCTACGGAACTTTATCAACACGAAAATGTTAAACACTTTCCCATGGAGCTACTATAATTTTCCTAAACAATTTTTCTATCGTCTTCTTTATTAAAAGCGAGCAACATAATTTGATTGCGGCAAGCGTTGTAAATAACTATTGTATGGATGTAGGAAATTCGCGTAACTAGGTTAATGTCTAATTTTAATGGCATGCAGCATACCGGCGTCGCTGTAAAAAGATTTTACGTTTAATACGGGGCCGATTGCTTCGCCAGCCACCGGCCATTTTGAATATACGAATGTTTTTCATTTAAACGAAAACAATTTTTCTTTAATCAGGAAATTAAGTTTACATTATAATTAGTACGCATTATTATATTTAAAATTGGCTAAGACTAAAAAAAAAATCTTCCTGACCTTATCCACTCACAAGGGATTGGCACACAAGGTTCTTTTAAACCTTAGTGTTTTCTTATAATTTTTATGGTTGCCCGCTTATAGCCGTCAACTCTACTTGGAAGACTAAACTAAGACTAAGGAGGTGCAAAAGATCCATATCTTGAAAGGGTTTTGTCGAACAAAAAGATAGCGCGAGGTCCCCTAGTGTATGCGTTACCTCCTGCCCTGTTTCCTATCTCGTATCTTAAAAATGTCCTCCATTACTGGTGAGAATGAACTCTTGGGGAACCGCTCAATCTTATTAGCGGCGGGTTCAAGAGTCACTCCGGTTCACTTGTTGCGCATCCCGGCGGGATCCCTTCAGCGGGACACCGTGACACCGTGCCGCCGGGACGCCGCAAATCCCGCGCCTCGCGCTGTCACGCTCTTGATGCCACCCGGATTTATTGCGCTATTACGAATTTAAAAATAGAATGGCTTATTCCTTTTGTTTTTGTTTTTAAATTCAGTAAGCTTTGCAAATATGTGTATAAGATGAGAAAGGAATAGGCGGCTTCTAATAAAAGTTAATGTTATTTTACGTTTTCGTTTTTTTCTTATTAAATATTCTTTAAACAAAATGTTCCTGAAGTTAGAAACACAATATTTCACTTTATAACTTCTACGAAATAGCCAAAATGCTTTACTTAAACGTGAAACTGTTAAAAAGCATAAATTTTAATATAAAACTTTGTACAAATACAATTGGGGTGAAACTGTATGTAAATAAGTTAATTTAGCTCTTAGACTCTAACCGAAATAGCAAAAATTTTACTAAATACACTGTGCATAAAAAAATTACTTAATAAAATGTACTCTCATTATTAAACTAACTAAAATAGAACTGAATGGATCGGCTTTTGTTTTAATGAACTACATTATAACAAAAACATTAGAATTCGAATTTAGAACGTCATCATAAAAAAACAATTTCTTTTAATAACGTTCAAAAACTGGCAATCTCACTCAATGGAAATAGATCGAAGTGGATTCCTTGTAAAATTGAGCGCACCATAAAAGTGTAATAGCGTGTTCTATCGGATTTTTCCGATTCAAAGCCTCGTTTCCATACAGTGGGAGGCGAGGGCACAGCGAACATCTCTGCGGCCAGACACTCGCATCAGCATATTGGCTAGTTAGTACGAATATCTAGAATGCCGACGAAAACGTATGAACTATAGGGTTACCACATTAATTTAATGCCTAATATTATTGCGTGTTGATATTTTTACTGGCATTATTTTTATATTTTTGGTTTATGTTTATACATTGCTAATTCATAAGATTTTGTAATGAATATTAAAAATTAAATTAAACTCTTCGTGGTATAAAAATATTTAATATGATTCTATTTCATTTAGTACATAGAAAATTTCACTAGCGCTTAGGTAGCATTTGCGAAAATATCGTTTTGTCCCTTAAAATATGAGAAGTACTTAAGGGAATGAGTGCTTTGTATTCTTTTAAAATGCACTGACGTTTGTGACAGCCCTAAGCGTTACGTGCATAGTGTGTTTGCGGACGTGTGTGTGCCAGACGGTTCACAATCCTACATTGTTGTACTAAAAAACTCTTCCTTTTGACGCATGTCGCCAACCCTGATCGACGATGGCGGGTATTTTATTTTGTTTGTATATAAAATAGAACGAATATAACCAATTGTATGAAAAACGACAAAATTCGAGAGACGATGGAATTTTTCTGCAATTTAAAAAGTATACTTTATGTGTATTATTTCCAAAGATAATCATAATTTATTTGAAAAGTTTAAAACAATGCTAATGACACTGGCAACATGCCAAATAAACGAGGTAAAAAAGAACAAAAAAGCAAACGCCATTTTTGTTACGTAAAACACATTAAATATTTACGAAATCAATTGAAGGTCTTACACCGTTTGTTTCCCGAGGCCGTAATCAAAAGAGCAATTTAGCGAACAGCGAACCAAATATAATATTTAACGACTCTTTGTAACATTGAGACGGTGTTAAAGTTATGAAATTTTCAAATATCTTCCGGAAATTACGACTTTTCTCCATATTTTATTTTCGTACAAATTTTGTTACTTGAAGCTTATTAAAATATACAATTGGAAGTAATTTAAAACACTCAATTATAATTTTTTACGATTATTTTTAATTAAAAAAATAATTACGCGTCAAGAATATATCTACATCTAAATGGTGTTACGATTGAATTACAAATATTTTCTGGACTGTAATAATTTCAATAATACAAAAAAATATGTTGTTTGAGATTCGAATTACACTATTCAAATTAATTTAATAACAAAAGCGGTAAATCTTAAACTAGAACGCCATTATATCGGTAAAGGGACGCCCAAAATGCATAACGAGGCAATAGAATGCATTAATGAAAGTTTCAAGCAATAGTTTAGAGTAACTATCCAATAGCGTCGGGCGGCACACCTCCCCCCACCTCTCCGCCCGCTCACCAGCGCCTCCTGGCGAAGTATCGCAAATTCAATTAAATCTTTGCACAGATAATTTAAAATTCTTTTCAATGTTATTAAAGAACTTTCAACTCAAACTATATCTTCAACTCTATTACAATAACTTATTTAATTAGTAAAAATAATCTACTACAACCTAATTACAAATGTTTTAAACATTTAATTAAGAAAGTTTGCATTTTAATTAATGTTTAATTTTGCCGCGAAAATTGTATTTTGTTTGAAAAAAGAACATTATTTAAAGTCTTGTATTGATCGGAGCGCAGAGCATGCGCAAAACAACGAAATTTGCAATTACAAAGTGCTCTGTGCAAATTTTGACGGAGTTTAGGAACGTCGCACGTCCGCGTTTGTGGATGCGTTTTCTTAAAAAAAAAAGAAGATTAAAAAATATCGATTTTTAATTAACTTTGTTCAATGACCGTTGTAAATGGTATCTCTTATTAAGAACTAATAGTTGCACAAATTGAATTTTGCAAAACGGAATAAAATTATTTTTTTTTTCTAACTTAACAATTTGTTACAGATAATTTTATAGATAATGTTTTTGCAACAAAAAGCAAGACACTTCGGCCTTTTTACACTTTTTAAACTTTGGTTTTTAAATACACCGACCATTATCACTTAAAAGCTTGTGTTTACAGTCACAGTATATCCCAAAAGCCCCACGGTATTAGAGACAATGACGCCTCATAGAAAGTCTACAAGAATTTCATAGCGTTCTGCAAAAGTTTGATTTAATACTTTTTCGTATTTTTGAATACCAATAAAATAAATAAAACACATTATTTATAAACACAAAGATTTAATACAGTTCATTATTATACTTGACATGGAAGCATAAAAAATTGTAATTTAAAAAGTTAATTAAGACTTTTCCGTGAGTTTTAATGCCGAAATACCAGAACACTTGTTATCTCTTTCGTACTCTTTTAATAGAACAGAGATAGCTATATGTTTGAACTCAATACGTTAGAGGGAACTCATGGTTATTAGCAGTTAAATCTTTACGTGAAAGAAATGTAAATAACTTTCACCTAATTGGCAATGCGCGGAAATGCAATATGTCCTTTGAGTGTTATGTAACCTATTTTATATACACAATGTATTTCAAACTACGTGTTATATAAAGGTCAAGGTTAATCGAGGACTCCGTTACTTACATAACAATTCAAGTACTTTAAAATTAACTAAATACTGGTTAGGTAACATTTAAATCTTGTGGATTTAATACACCAGGGTATAATTCGATTCACATTATTCCCCTAACTTATCACAAAAGGAGATTTGGATTCATTTATTTTTTTTAAACTACTTTCTTGTTTATCGTAATTAATTTATTATGTTATTTGAAGGCATACTGAAATTATATTGAAATTACGACGTTATCTCTGAATAATATTAAAATCTCAGAATGCACAAACTTTTTTTTTAATCTATCTTATCTTTGAGCAATTTATAAATTTACTTAAGTTATAAATCTCGTCGATCGACAGGAGATTTATTACTTTTTACACAAACAAGCCCGAACAGCTTAATTAGCCGCGCGGACCTCATATCTCAGCGAACGCGCTATCTAGACCTAGGCATAGTCGAGTCTAGCTTTTAGAGTGCAGCGCAAGTGCAGGGGGGCGGTGTGGGGGCGAGGGGGTGCAGTCTCGTTGCCATAGCGACCACAAGATGGCGCCCGCGAAATTAGTACGTCTACCGGCTTTATGCGGCCCGTCTTCATTATGCCCGATTTCAATTTATTTCCGAATTCATATTGACGATAGTTTGTGCAGTTTGCTCGTTCTCTCTGATTAAACTGGAGGGACGCTTGCAGGAATAGTTATTGACAATATTTGTACATATATAAGTAGGTACTAATTTTGTCTTCATAGTAGGAAGTACCTCATCAAAACGTCTGCTATATATCTATTTCAAGCAATAGTAAAAGGTTATTTCTTAATTCTTAAACGATGGTTTAATTTAATTTCTGCTTATACTTAATTAATATAGAGTTACGTTATGTTTAATTTAATTTTCCACGTCTATAAAAATAATTATAAAAGTAATCTTTATTAGTTAAACTAAAAAAATATACTCTTTTGAACAAGCTTAAACTTTATTAGAGTTGACAAATTCAGAACAAACACATTGCTTTGAGGAAGTTTTGTCGCGTCGTGCTCGCGAACGTACATACATGCATATTACTCCATTCTTTGTGTTCGCCGTTCGCTCGTTAGTACCAACTCATGCTCTTTGTATTTTGTCATCGAGAATGACCACTACCATATATTATTAACTAGCTTTCGCTCGTGACTGTAACAAACATCCATCCATTTAAACATTCGCATTAATGATATTACTAAGATTTAATTTCTAAAAACTTTACAATGTCACATTTTTGTTCGAATGATGTCTTGTATAGATTTTATTGAACCGAGTATTATTCCAAAAACATATCATTTGTTTTAAATAAGAAAATAACTATAGGTTTCTATATTTAAACTTTAGTTATAATGTTTGAATAGAAGCGGTCGTATTTATAGTCAAAAAATACCTAAACTCTTCGAAATGTTGACAAATAGTAGTGGTGCTTTACATATTATCTCCCATTGTTATCACAGTATCTGGACGGCTTTTAAGAATATTACCTACGACTTTTAATTAGAAAAAACAAAATTTAAAGATTAACGCAAGGTACAGTCGAGGAAATCTGCGATGTTCAACTTCAGGAAAAATTGTTTTTCGCAACGAGACAAACTCTGCCTTTTCCTATAAATAACCAATTAGATAGCAGCGAGTGCAAACGAAGGGATAATAATAAGAAAATAGTCGTGTATCACTAACCGACATTTTTTTGTACAGATACATTTATAAGCTACGTTGTATTCGTTTTTCTTCACCGTCTCGTTTCAAAATGTTCAAACGTGTAATTTTTAAGATGGAACACCGTCAGTTTTCCCAACTGTACCTAAATACAGCATTGGCAATTGCATACATTTCTATTAAAAATAAACAATTTAATTATGTTAAAGTACATTTTACTTGTTTTCTTTAGTATTTATTACTATTTTATAAAACCAAACTAGTTATAACAAATGTAGTCGTTATTAATTCGTTTAAAATTAATTGCATTGTAACGATATTTCCCCCTACTTAGCGTCTGAATTTAACAAAACGGACTAATGGATTGATGTGTCCAGTTCCATTACCTTTAATGCACCTTTCGATTGCCTTTAAACTCAATTACATGCATTAACGATATTACAAGCGAATGAATACCCCTTGTACATAATAATTCTTTTTATGTAGTTTTTAACCGATTTCAAAGGTTCTTAATTATCTGTAAGTGATCGTAGTTTTAATTAGAATTTTGTTAAAACTTTAATACTGTTTGTAATAAATGATCCAAAAACTGGAAATATAAATCAGAAAATATTTGAGAGATTAATTTATTCAGATCGTAACTAACGCTTTTTACTGCCCAGTGTTAGTCTAACGCTTAGTGTAGCGTTTTTATACTAAATCTACACTAAGAAATGTTGACACAATTATAAATCTAAGTAATAATATTTAATTTGTAGTGTTATTGTCGGAAAAATCACGGAAAAGTCACTTTTCTGTAACTGCTAAGATTATGGCAACACTGAGGAAATTTAATTTTAATACTATTATTAAATATGTTTCAATTTCGCAGCGACCCAGTTGAGGTCCAGGGCTGCAACAGATGCGGCCCGCGGCTCTCATTAACTCGCGGAATTTCCACGAAATTGTTTTAATGAAAGCCCTAACCGACCGATGTGCCACTACCCAAGTTATAATTACATTTATATTTGTTATCAAAACTTATTTTAATTAAAAGTTTAAAAATAAATTGAAAAGTTCTATTAATTTTCGTTGCATGAAGAATAATTAAAACTTATTTTATTTAATTTAAAGACAGATAGAACAGCTGGTTTAGTCAGGTGAATGCTTAAGTAATTATTGTTACGAATACTGACTGAATTATATTAAGTACTGTCGTACTCAGAGTCGTTAATTGATCACTAAGAGATACTCTTAGTATGTATTTATTTCATAACAATTGTATATTTAACTGATTGCGGCAAAAGTCCTGTTTTGATTGGTTATTTGATGGCAGTGTAAAGAACATAACATTATTTGATAAATTACGCAAGTTATGGTATCACATAACTTTCCTTTTCCGGTGTATCGACAAAACGATACATTTTCAAGGTCGATTGTCGTCGGCAATGATTTAAAACCTTTCACCCAATGAATTACAATTTACAATTCAAAATCCATTCGCGCCGTGTGAATGACCCTACAGGTGGCGCGCCGGAGGCTGTTGCAAAAATGCAAACAAATGCGTCGCATGCGAATTGTTCCGTTGTACATTGCTGCTTCTGTTACTAGCTGGTTGATACACATGTATTAACTCAGCAATGGTTACGTATTTAGCGTTAATTCCGCACATTTGACAGACGGCGTGTTAATTTGTTGAATGGCGTACATTACGCGCTGTGGCGACCGTGAGGCCGTGGGCAACACTTTATTTTCGTATTTGGGTGTTCCGAGCTGAAAGTAAGAGTGACCTTGTTTTTGTTTGATTCATTGCCGGAACGATCTAATGAAGGGTTGAACGAAGTAACATGTATGTCAAATTGTTTAACCCAATACCTGGCTACATAACGATATTAAGCCCTCTTCTTAATTTTACTTACACAGGTCATGTTAGAATCTCTCATTGGTTTCGTAGATGGTATAACACCATTGTATGAAAAACGTTATTAAGAAAAATAAACTTATATAAGCTTAAGCTTATCTTTTTTTGTTGGTGTTCCATTAAGGAATTTGAATAACGACATTATTAAAAAGACTTATAACTAATACGGTTTCACGTCTTATAAATGTTGGCATTGATATTTTTATGTGTTTTCGTACGCAGTTGGCCTTGAAATGGAAGGGAAAAAATGTGAGTAAGGTTTTGTTAACAATTAGTCATACAAACGAACGACACATAGACACATGGTAAGGGATAAAAGAAAAAAAAACAACAGAAAATAAAATAAGGAAGAGTACTCACTGGTGTTGTCGTAGAGCGCCCTCTGCCGCGGCCGCGGCGCGACTCGCTTTTCACCGTCTGCAGCGTCCCGTCCGGCCCCAAAATAAGCTAAAACAACACAGACACACCACAGACTTAACATAAAGCAAATAAAAGTAAGTAAAAACAAAAGGAGAATGTTAACACAAAAAGGGAAAAATGAATAGACAAACATGCAATGGAAGGTTAGATGCCGACAGATTAGTTATTTTAGTAAATGAAAGTTAACGTTTTTAACAAGGCATAAAAACAAAATGTGAAATCTACATAATTGATTTTTATTTTATTGAAATTTGTTCGGTAATAAGAATTTCGCGACAACGCCATCTATATTTTATACGTAACACTAAATTTTTCCCACGTTTGTAGTGTAGCTTCTCACCGCTAGATGGCTGTTGAAATAAATTAGGATTTCATCAATAGAGGGCGCTAACCAGAACGAATTCTGTTAAATTTAAACTTCTATTTTATATTTTACTTCACCATGTAACAAATGCATAGTGAATTAAATATGAAAAAAAAAATCTATTACAAACGTTTTTGTAATAGTTTAAAAAATGAACAAATATACAACCGTAGTTCAGAAATATTAAAATAAGCGTGATTCGAGTTGTTCATATTAAATTGCTCCAAAACAAATCTAAATTATATGTCTGTGTACTCTGTCTAGACTGCATTTTGTTCGTTGTAGTTCCTCAGACGTACTTGAGAAACTAACATGGTGAATGTAAAATCTATCAGTGAGTTCAAATAATTTTTGTTTCGTAGAATTAAATTTGTTTTAGATTTTAAATCATAACTTTCAATTCTTTCAATATTTACTGGTGCATGGTTATCGTACAATTATACCAGATTTTCATAATTAATGAAGTATTGTCATCTCGTTTCGTTATTCTCGTTTATTGGTCTCTAAATTATATTCCGTCTGAGATTTTCTTTGTCGTTTTCATTTTAATTAACGATAAATAGTACTTAATTAGTACTATAGTACTATTTATGTTTTATAACTAGAATTTATTCTAATGCTATCATTTCTAATGACATGATAAGTGACGTCATTGCGATAGGATATGAAACTGTATCAATACCGTGAAGTGTCGACCGTGACCACTGCGAGCGTTTGGCGCTAGTGAGCCACGCGCACATGGCCGCACACCTGGCGTTTTAGTTCGTTACTCCTGCTTTTGTGTTAGACCAACAACATTTGCTTGATCGCTGTCTCAGTCTTCTGCTCTCTCTTTCGCTCGCATTATTGTGTCATTAAATTTTCGGATATTTAATAGGACTTTTATTATGCTTAGAGAATGTTTGATGTTTGAACTTGAAATTTTGTACACCCCAGATGTATTTGTAAATAAGCGATTCTTTTTGTTCGTGATAAACTATTTTCTTTTTAAACATCCTTTTTTAATATCGATCAATAAGTTAAGTAATATGGATAACCTTCTACATAAATAAATGTAAATCATAACTTAGTATTGACCCTCCGGCTAAATATGATAGAAATTTTACGATTTGCACAAAATCGGTTGACAACCTGAACCAGTCCTAAGTCCTCAAACCATGCACAAGCTTGGTTATCCCACAACGTCATCTATTCTCATTCAAATCGCAGCATTATAAGGATACCCGCGGGCCGCAGGTCGAAATAGTTTTTGGATGTGCCTGCGCTGCGCCGTCGTGTGATTTGGTAATGAACAAACAAACCCGACGGTTGGGACAGCTGCCGCGCGACCGGTCCTCGCTTACTAATTAATATAGATAGCGATGTGTCCGTTTTACCGGGTAATTAATAATTACTATAAACCCTGCATACGTTTGTTTGATTAATTTCAAAACAAACGACTTTACTTGTAAGGAATATCCGCCTATGTGTGTTTATTAAAGTATGCTCCATCTAATTTTATTACGATATATAATAAAGAGAGATTTTTGTATCAAATCTGATAAATGAAATAAATTGTTTGTTGTTGTTAGAAAAAATATAATTACGACTACATTAAGTTAGTTGCATTTCTTACTAATTATTTCAAGTGGCTTCGTTGGACTATCGTTTAATACATTTAATAGAGAGTTCGTCTAATTCGTTAAATATGAGGTAAGCAAAGATACGGTCAGATTTTTCGTTTTTCCTACATAATTGATTATATTTCTTTTGAATTAATGTTACGCCTGCCAATTTCGAGTAACTTCGCTAATTTTAAGTATAACTACATTGAGTGGAGTACGTAGTGCGTGGGCGTGTTCGTTGCGTGTGCTTAGCCGCGAGCCGCGTTGCACGTTGCGGCAGGTCGCGCCGCGTCACGCAATCACCTCCATTGATCACTTTTGATTTAAACACATATATATCTTTCCTTGCAAAACCTTAAGGATATGAGATAATGTACTCTCTCTCTTCTCTTCTTGTCCTATGTCACCAAAGTGGGGCAGAGGGAGCTCAAAGTACGCGTTAGATAATGTACAGAGTTTATTATTGATGTTCTGTTATTATAAGATGTTAATCTAAGATTGTATTGTTTCAATAATGTCCTATACACACCGTTTAAAATAAACGTCTTCAAATAAATTTATTTCGTATATATGATAGGTAAAAACATAATTTACAAATTAAAACATCAAATTAGGTTGATGTTATGTAAATGTTCAACAAAAAGACGTTAAAATACCCGACAAAAAAGAAAAAAATGTGTTAGTCGTTTCTTACGATGCCATGATGGATCCAAATGGCAGTTATTCAAAATCGGTTAAACCGGCAGGTGCAATGGCCGAAAGATAATAAAGGTAGAAGATAATCTCGTATTATAATCTCTACAGTAAAAGTAACGAAGTTAACTGGAATTCGTTTTATTTCTCGTTACTTGAACCGTTTTTGCAAGCCGTTAGCAAATTGTTGCCCTTGTTTGGTACCGCTACTTAACGACAGATGGCGCTATAAGTAATTTGGTTTGTGAACTCCGAATACTCAACTCACATAACAATGGGAAATTGAAGCAATTACTGGACCGTTTATGTAGACTTAAATGCATTGTTTTATTTAAATATAAAATAACGTAATTGTGTATTAATGATGCCGAATCAAATTAAAAAGTAAATCAACAACATTTGAAGTATCAACATATATCTTTTTTTTTAATACAGCAATTAACAACTAAAAAAGATAATTTATGAGACTGCTTGTTTACTATAAAAATGTATCTTCTTTACTAAATATCTTTATATTTTTTAGCCACGATTTAACCCTTAAAGTAGAAATAGTGTAAATCGAATAAAAAGGCAAATTATTTGCGATACAGATTCCACCCCAAATTGCGTTCGATCGGCAATCGTCCCCAAGGTTACAACAGGTGTGACGTAGTTAGACGTAGATCGGCCGCCAGGGGGCGGGGGCGTGCGATGGGGCGCAAATTGCCCAGAAAGCCTCGTTACCAACCAATTGGGCACTTGAACGTATATGTAAGAAATTGAGCGGATTCTAATATTCAAATAATGAGCCTTATCCAAGCTTAATTTCTTTATTACAATTATCTTGTCTTTAATGGCCAATTATGTTGGCTTTACAGCTGTTTGAATGAGTGAGGAAACAGAATTTACATTGGTAAAACATGTCTCTATGGTGATAAGTAGAATGCAAAATTGAAGTATTTCGTGGAGTGGTATTAAGTTAAAAAAACTTTTTTTTACGTTCAACGCGTTTCAATACACCGAAAAAATTGTAAGATCCAACGTTCCTGTATACGCATGTATTATATGTCACTTCAGGACTGGCTTTTCACTTTCTGTAAATGTTAAGAAAAGCAAACTAATGCACGTTTTATTTGTAAACAATTCGTCTCAACAGTAAATTTTCCATTGATCTGGTCAGTCAAGTGGGAGAGTGACGTTATTGAATTAGGACCCGATTAATATAGAGTCTCGCAGTCTGTCGGCTGTCGGCTCGCACCGACTCTATATTGTTTAATGGACGTCGAGGACGCGGGGCTTTTATCCCGACGCCGACGGAAGCTCAATTCAACGCAATCGACCGCTGCCGCGGTACGCACTTAGTTTTAGTTTGCACACCAGCGCTCCTCGTGGCGAGTAGATGAACTAGTAATGGAAGAAACGCATTATTTTTTCAAGGTATTTATTGAAACAGAGAATATTGTAGAGATACTTGACATAGGCATTTTAACTTTTACCAAAACTATATAAGTAAGTGCATATATTTAATCAAGACTATGCAAAAATCATGAATGATTTCTTTTTAGGCTATTTGGAAATTTGCTTACAGTTTAAAATTATGAGTAAAATAACCGACAGATAAATTAAACCGTTCCCGTTTGTGCACGAGGAACAAAGCGCGAAAATCATTGACATCCTTAACAAACCACTCATAGGGAATCTGTGCGGCGAATGACGAGCGAATGTCACTAATTTAACAAATTGAACCGCCTTCCGCCGCCGAGAGGAAACTGCGCGATGCCATTGACGCACATCACTGTGTCGCCAGCGCATCGCATCGCTAGCGCTCCGCCACGTACTCGCTGTAGCGAACATTTTAATAGCCATTTATTACGAACTTCTTGGGCGGTGAGAAACTGACCAATGGCTTGGCGACATTATGCATGGTAGAGAGTACAAAATCAGGTTGATTGAATGGAGTAACGTACGGAGGAAAAGGGAGTCCCTGCAAGAAATCAGCTGTAGCTGGATTCTTGAGAGAAATAGCAAGAAGTTAGTCACAATATGGAGGGAACTAAAGGTAGAAATTTTCACGAATATTGTCGTGTATATAAAAATGTTCTTTATTTTGTATTCTTTTAAAGACAAAAAAGTATCTTTAGAATATAGTTTGACAATCAATGATATCTGTACTAAATAATTGGTATTTTAATATTTAATTACGTCTTTCTTAAATCTAGTCATAACAGCATGACAACTGCTTTAGCTAACCTTTACCTTATCTCGCACAATCACATTTTTTATGCACAGTCATTTCTAGGTTAACTCCAGGAGCATATTTAGAAGAGTCATTCTACTTACTTGATTACATCTTTAGGAAAGTTGCCTATATCTTAGAAATGTTTTTTAATACCTTTTACTATCAACTAACTTACATTTTAACTGTCATAAAATGTTATTTTTTAATCGTGCGACGTTTTTTTCCATTTCAAATGTATTACAAGGTTGTAGAATAAAAGGATAATTCAAAAGTCAAACAGTTTGTGAACGAACAAAGAAACGTCAATCATGGCGGCGTTTGAATAATTTAAATTTGGAATTCGCGGGAAAAGCTCGTGTCGATTCGCGCGTGATTCAGATATGTTGTCGCATCTCGATGACTGAATCACTTTCACAGTTTTGAAGATCTACCATAAAAAAAATTACACAGTGGTTCAAATACATTAAGAGAACGTGCACACTTTTGACTCAACTATCGCACAAGTGTTAAATCTCGCTTTGAATCCTATGAGCTAATATGGAGGTGCGCACACTACTCGATTTTTAGTTGTGCATCTAAATATTTGAATATGCTTTGAAACAATCGACAATCGCACAACAGTTGTACGATAGTTTAGTCAAAGAAGTGTGTCCGCTATTAAAATTCAATAATTATGTACCGGGTCTAAAACTCTGTAACGCCCGGCGCCAATGACTGTTATTGAAACATTATAGTGTGTAGGTTTACGAATTGTTAACCAATAAATAAGACAATACGTATTACCGAAATAAACGTGATTAATGAAAGTAATAATTCGTATATTTTGTCTTAGTGTTGTGTTTCACTTAGTTTTTTGAGTGCAGTTGGGTACGTTAACCCTTGTGTTCTTGGGTCCATGTGATCAAGTTCAGGGTCGACACTGACCTACACGGGTCCGCCCTTAAACCCTCGTCCCATTTCGGTATGTTTTTGCGGGCGTTTTATGCGGGCTCTTAGGACCCAACGATTTTCCTGCTACGGTCTTGTATTTACTCGAAAGAACGGACGACCAGATTCTTGGTAAAGTTTATTTTACAAATAAAAGTATGAAAAATACTAAAAGAAGGTTCTAGAGTCTTTAAACATCTTATTTAGAGAAATAAAATATAGTATTCTCTGTTATTTTCTCTAGAAATACTCGTCGTACTGATATAGCAATACGCTTTTGTATGCGTGTATCGACAATGGGTACTGACGGTTTAAAAAAATCTTGCCTTTTGTATACATTTTAGAAGCTACATATCTGTCAAAGATATGTCATATTTTTAGATTTCAACAAAAACGAACCGCAAAATATTAAAGTTTCGCACAGCTAGAAATTCTTCGCTGATTAAAAATTCCGACCCTTCGAAACGATGAAAGGTCTGTAGGTGTCGAAAATCCACAAGTTTCTTTATTAAAAAGTACTCGTCATAATGAAAGGTAAAGTTAAAAGCGGAACCTGCAGGCATATGTAAGAAAAAGGAAATAAAACACAAAGTATACCGAAAAGTATACTGACTTTTTAAACAAACAATAAAGAAGAATAATTAATTTTAATGTAATAACTGAAACACGTAAAATTGGATGAAAAGACTGAAAGACAACCTAACAGAATTAAGTATTATTAAAAAGAAAATTAGTATCGTGCTCTAGAATTGATGCAACAGTAGATTGTCGGCAGAAACGTCACGTCCCTAGTTGACAGCTGTCAATGTCAATTGATATATTCGCGCGGATTCCTGACGAGATCCCTAGTGTGTTAAATTAATATTGCTAGTTACAATTATATCATTATTTAAAAGTATTTATCATGATATTACTTTTAAATGTTAATGAAAATAAAACTTATAAAAAGAATTTAAATAGGATAATATCCAATATATTTAATAGTGAGATATAAACGTGTTATTCAAAATGGCGTTAGAGGCGGCGAGCATACATATGCGCTCCATTTCACCCTGTAACATACCACGGTGCATTAGCAGTTGAGTAAAAAAATAGAAATCACTTTAAGTTTATTAATAGTGTCAGCACGATACGCCCCGTCTGTAAAATAGTAAAATAGATGTGAGGCGGGGCGCCGTTTACCGGCTCTGGGCGGCGACGATTTGTCCCATTACCCTATCCATTACTGGATACCTCAAGCCCAGTTCTATTTATATTATTCCAAAATGTAGATATAAATAACGAGTCTTTTACACATATCCGCTTATAACATACTTAAATCTAACACTTTCTACTCTATTTGGGGACTTTTCTATTATGTTTACATCTAAATTTTGCACCATAAAATATGCGCTATTGCATAATACCGAAACTCGTTTACATGGTTTGCTGTTTTGGAGTTATTATAAGAAAAAAAATTCCGACATCCATTCAACATATTAAAAAGATTCATTTTACTAATTATGTATTCTATTCAATAACATTTGAACATAACATTGTTTTAGTAATTGTTTATATGAAATAAAATAACACGGGTAAGGAATTCTTGAACCTGACCTCGTGGGTCGGGCAGGGATTATAGCGCTGCGTGTAATCCCGAGCGGACAGGCTTCAACAGCTGCCTACAACAGCATTCGTCCGTTACAGTTTTTTGTCCTTCTTAAAAAAGATGTTCCAGATTCAAAATCCAATTTAACTATTCTTTTGTTTTTAACCGCTTTACCCAAAAGTCGCACTAGCTATAATTGGTCTTCTATTTTATTGTATTCGAGCTAACTCTACCTAAGTAAATCTATAAAATGTTATTGAAACAAATACTGTTTTAAAAAATATATGTATTTTGTTGGTTATTTACAAATTATTTTGAGCAGCGTGTAGCCATAATTATGGATATCGAAAAAGCCTCAAAAAATCACTATGTTCATATTAATCCCTCTTTCCCCTCTTCCCGCTAGACTTAGTTTAGATCACCGCCTGGCGACGCTCATGGACCCATTTGTTTGCAATCTAATACAAAAAGCTTTTATTTGTAAATGTTCATCGAACTATTAGATACGTCTGTCAGACATTTTAACTTGTCAATTATACTGCGCTTAAAGAGGAATGAAAGCGTAAGAAGAAATATTTCTCTCCCTAATAGCTCTATCTATTAATTGCCAAAGACTTTTACCGCTAATCGGTAAATAATCTATTTATACATATATCTACAATTATCTATAAAAGATATTTGAGTGTATGGTCATATAAGAATGTAGAGTAAACAAAACAAAAGTCTAAAACTGACGGACCTTAGTAGTTTGTTTTAAGGTTTATGCAGAACCAAAATTTTGCAATTTATAACAAAATATGTTACCCGGTCAAAGGCTAACAACGACCTCTTTTTCGTATTACGCAGTCGGGTTCATCCACGTCCCAATGGGTGTATGAATTTCCGGACGGATATCGGCGGTCCCTTCCGAGGGGCCCGTCTGTGCCGCGTCTGCTCCCGGACTGTTGCGGGATTAATGCCTCCTGTGGTTATCTCATGCTTTCAAGGTCATGTTTGCAAATACGAGTATGACGTCGCGGAGTTGGACAATTTTCACTTTTTTTAAATTCATACGGGTAGGAAGGGATTGTGTAATTCTGCCACTTAAGCTTTCATTTGTTCCGAAATTGATCTCAAGAGTTTCCATGGCCGATTTCGGTGTACAAAACCTTGTTCTTCACCTTGTTTTTTTTTCCATGGGAATTAGAGGGATGGGCTGCTTTTTCATGTTAGAGATGAAATCTTAAATTGTAGAATACATGACTATATTATATGAATTTATGAAATTCATAGAATTTACAATGTTCTACAGAATTTTGCATTTGAGCTTCTACAGTACTTAAGTACTTACTATTGTTAAGACTTTTGCTACAGAAATGCTACGACATTTATGTCGTAACCATGAAGTTACGATATAAATTTAACTTTTGAGTTTTATTTTAGTAAAATTGTTCGGTTTATATTTTGATATACTTTTAGTCAAAATTAAGTTCCAGTTGCGGTAAGAGATAGGATCGTGTATAGAAGACAGTAAGGTTTCCAGCTATTTTTATAGTTCTTAAAGGAGTTCATAAAATGAATCGCATAATTTTATGATGACCTTTATATATTATTTTTGTTAGAATTCGCCAACGTTTCATAGAACTCCATATTCACACAACTTCCATTTTGATTTTCTTCCAAGACCCTCAAAACAATAGTACCTTTACATAGGCTCGAAATAGACGCGGAAGATAGGAGGGGTGCTGCAGGGCGCGGGGGCAGCGGGCGCCGGGACTTTCGCCCTCGCGCCAAGGTCACGCGGACATCGTAACTTCGACTACGCGCCGTGTCCGTGTAAACGTGGATGTGTGCGTTCGAGAGTTTCGCGCGATTTTGATTATGTTTACAATGTCGGACATGCGTTCGGAAATCGAGAGTGGAATTTGTAGCATGGAGCATGCGTTATTTATTCATATGTCTGGTTGATCAATGAAATCACACAACTATGGATTTCGAGCGAATACCGTTAAACAGATTTACAAAAATTAGACACGGCAAAGTTAAATTATGTCTAGACATTTTATTAAGAACTCTGTCCATGATTCTACAAAAAAAATCTTTTTACCATAGTCTATGTTATAGTACTTTATGTTAAAGAAAAAACAACTTGATACATTTTGTTTTTCATGTTTTCTTATTGGAAAATCAATGAATCACATTTCGAATTCAACGTGCAAGAAGAACTAAAAGTTAAACCGAAAAAACACTCGATTATAGACTAGACGCGCTCGCAATTTGTCGACTCGGCGTAATTTGGGCGGGAAATTGATTTTTTATGCCATTAAAGGAGGGTGGTGGGGTATATGGGGGTAAGTGGGGAGGGGTCGGGGGCAGTCACGAAAGTTATCGGATTTTCGCGCCTCAGCCGTGAGTACCGCGGCCGCCACAATCAGCACAAATGTTAACAGCTTTTTCACTATCTTTTAACGATCGTGAATATGACGATGAATCTTTCTTTTGTTTCTAACATCAAGTGTTTCTAATATTCTGTATGTAACACTACTTAATGACAAATGATTTAAATACCTATAGAGAAGTTTAGTACAAACAGTAACTTATGTCCACGTGGTCTCAGCTATTACCCTACCGATTTTTTTTAATCTTCGATCTTATAGGTAGTTGTCATTTTATCTACGTGTTAATACTTATAAGATTTACAAGAAACTTTTATTGTAATATTGCTTAGTACGATAAATACCTATCACTTTTAATTAAACACAGGATTGTTATAAAAGGTAACGAAATAGTCAGTGTCGTATTTGATAAGTTTTAATTGTCCGCGGTACACGTAAAACTGCTCGTCTACGAACTCGATCGAACACGGAAGCGTCCTGTCGTACACACTACTACGCTCTTACAAATTCGTCTACACACACAACGATGTTCAATATTCATCAAAACAAACGCACACAGGCGTACTTCGTCTGCCGAATTAAACGCACACAGTTGTAGCGTACGTGCAACGAAACTTTTCGTGCCAGTGTGAGTGAATGAGAGGGAGAGTGTGACGAAATTTCACTTTCCGTTTTGGCAACGTCGCGCGACGCCTCCCCGTTCGTCGACATTTCAAATAGGGTGGGTGTACGGCTAGTTCGTTCCGAAAACGACATTTTTATTTTTAATGTTGCCACTGTGATTTTAAAACGATTCTCGTATTGCCGTGCCGCAATAAAAACCAATGTAAACGCTTATACCATTGCTTAACAACTGAATTAGAATTTTATTTTATTTTCACGTCTGTGGTTATTAATGCAACTGAATGGTATAAAATTTAAATTGAATATTTTAGTCACGAAATAAAAACTTATGTTTTCAATTTCAACAAAATAGAGATAATGTTCCCATTATATTGCAGATTCACTATTTACAGTAAGGATTTATAGATCTTTTGATCATCTTTGCTTTTAGTTGAATGGACATCAATGTGTATGGATTCGCAAAGATTATAGAAGGGGAGGGATAATGGGAAACGGTGATTTGAAAAAAAAAATGAAAAAGAAGATTTGTAGTAAACTAACGGTACTGTGTGTACGGTATTTGAAATACCCACTTCAAAGCTCAGACGATTCTCGGAAGTGTCATCCTCGGTGCGAAAGAGACAGGAGTTCGTCGTCCTTGTCTCGCGACTATCGACTCGCGGAGGGACGCGAGGTGAATACTTTCGTGCGTTTTCGTATTTTACAATATTCGACTGTTAAATAGACAATGATTATAACACATACAATCTAATTTTAAAGACAGTTCTTTCTGTTTTAAATCAATTTTACGCTGTATTACAAAATATTGAATGGCCAAAGTTTGATAATAAGTTTTTTGTTTTGCCAAATTAGTAGTTGCACTGTAGCTTATAGTTAAATTTTAGTATTTCTACTTTTAAAATGCTACATTTTATTATAGTAACTATCTTGGAGCTATTTCGTATACCTTAGCTAGTAAAATAGATGTAAATTGTAATTTTTCTAAAACGATTTTTTTTAAATTCCACCCCAAATTGATTTCATCTTTCAATTTGTACGATATCAGTAATTTAAAAACCAATTTAATACTTATTTCCCTAGAATATACTTATTCATAGGACATGTAAAGTTCAACAATTCGCAGTGAACCAACGTGCTCTCTACAAACCCTTAGGCCGATGACCTCTACCTAGCTGTTTCAGGAACCTTATCAGTTTATGAATATTCAATACTAAACATTGTAAATTATAGTTCTGTTGTGTGTTCTGGCAAAAAAAAATCTCCTTGATAATATTACTAGCTTCACCCCGCGACAACGTGGAATTTAGAAAAACAAAAGTGAGTAGCCTGTGTTCTTCTAGACTATCCTCTACATTTATACCAAATTTTATCGAAATCCATTCAGTCGTTTAGGCAACAAACGCTAACAAACATCCATCCATCTAAACTTTCGCATTTATAATACTACTTAAATTAGTTAGATTATTTGTGAAGTACCATTTCCTCGCCGTTGACGTTTTCCCTACTGATTATAATTTAAAAGTAGGTTTATGGACATTAAGAATTTTTAAGATAGCATCGTGTTATCAAAACTTATTACTTGCTATATATAAATTATAACAATGATAAGTGATAACTGCTTGTTTAATACATTTTTTTGTAAGGTAACACTGGGATTCCCAAAAATAGCGAAGCGCCTGCTGCCCATAGACTTCCGTATTTGCAGTATTGCCTAATTTTAAGAAAGGAGACTCCCAGATAAAGGATGTTCGCAGTTTCTATGTATATTTTCTACAAAATCGTTGAGTTCGTATAACTTTGTCGTCTAAGCGGTTTGCCTTACGTCTAATTTTTTTTTCGTGAGACCTTGTTGTTACTATCTTAATGGATTCACCATAACAATGAGTTTCGGATATAAAACGTTCGCAAACAATTTATACGTTGTTTTATGTATCGAGGTCGTGTAGTAACTTCCTTATAACCAAGTTTGTAGATTAGAAATCTGTCGTATTTCTACATTTAATTCATCCTTTTTAACACGTAATTGTCGTCGAATGCAGTGTTTTGTTGTCCTTTATTATATCTTTGAAATAATAGAGATAGCAATTGTCACTGCAGACGAAACGTTTACGTTTATATAGGTTAACCTATTTACTAAATAGATTACTAAGGACGCAGTTTTATTAACATGCGTCTTTAAGGATTTTTTATAACCTCAAAAACTTATATACCGGGTCTTAAACATGTGCCTTTGATTACTTCTCTGTATCTGTAAATACAAAAATGTTACGTATTATTTAAACGCTTTAGCGGTTGTTTTCATAGCCGAATAACTTATAAAAAGATGAATTTTCATCTCTTTAATACACTTTCAAGAAATAGCGATAACAATATATTTCGTAGTGGTGTTTCAGCTGTGAGAATCCACTACGTAATCAGTAGACTTTTTTATCATATTTCGTTAGCATGTTTTTGAATAAGGAAGTTCTTATTTCCGATTTCTTTTTAATTAATTGAATTTGTGAAACTTCAAAGGTATCCGTCGTAAATAGGCAACCTTTTATTACGAGAAGAAAATACAAAGGATTTTTACATTATTTAATAAAATTAGAAAAGGCTAAAAGATTCTTGTGTGTATCGACTCTCAGTTTAGAAAAGATTTTAACGCTTTTAACGTGCTGCAGGGTGGTTGAACGACAAGTACTCTTTGCCGTAGACTGTGACTTTTAGTTGTTTTTCATAACTTTTTAAATTTCATTGTTCATAGAACGTAACTTGGAATTTTTGGTGTTACGTTTATAATATACCTGAATAAGAGGTTAAACGTGAACGCAGTATTCTATTTTCAATGAAAACACTTAAAGAAATAATTCCAGCAATTAGATAAAACGAAAGCTCTTAACTTATTTAACAGACTATACCTAAACCATTAAACTATCGGTAGCACTAAAAGGTCTGCTCGTAGTGTTAATAAAGGTATTTAATTCTCAGTAGCGTCTGCAAAGATCCCTGCCGGTCTGGCATCGATCTTAAGGCGATAGTCCTTTTTTCTAGCACTTGATAGACAGATTCCTAATGCCATTAATAAAGCATCTAATATGATTATATGTACTTTTAAAATATCACCCATACACATTCCGAGTAACACTACGCGTACCGACTGCATAAATGCTCTCCATGTAACACGTTACGTTATAACCCGTAGCGTTAATCAGCGCCCACCTTAATCTTGTATTTGAATGCGCTATGCTTCAAGCTCTTACTTTTATTTATAAAAATCAATGTTAACATTTTTAACAACCGAATAACACATTGTTAAAGGACCGGAGATGAGCATTTAAATTGGAGCAACATTTTCAATTGGCCGAGTCCCCGAAAATGCTTATTAAAAATAAATGAAAGTCGACGGCGGTAAGGTAAATCGATTGGTGAAGGTTGCGTTGCAGGCTGCGCGGGAGTCGCGTTACGCCGGATGTGACGGAAGTGGCGCGGCCGGACGCGCGCCATCTTGCTTTTGCTCTTACGCGCGCTCGGATGTCCTTTTGTTTGATCGAGTGCACGAGCCAGTTTTTTTGTTATCGTGTAAAACAGGGAAATTACTTTTTTAAGCTTTGTTCGTACCAAATTGCTTTGTAAGTTTAAATAAGTTATGCATTTTTGCCTTTCTGAGACGCAGTTGGCTAACCTGATGTGACCGACGCATTCCAGTCATATCCGCAATTAAAAAAAGTTAAGCAAATGAAATGAAAGGATCAGAAGACAAAAGAAGAGAAACGTTAAAGTTTTCAAATATATCTACTATTATATTAAGAATTTGTTCTAAGTATTAGAATCGGTATTGGCAGAAATAATAATTTTCACGCTATCACCAATCCTATCAAAGACAGTCATTTGTTACTGAAAACATTAATTCATTGTCCTGGGAACTAAGAAATATTTTTTAACTCAACAATAACTTATTCTTCCATACGAGCTGAACGTTGCATCTGGTGTTTTTTGTAAGTATGGTAAACTTCAAAGCGTAAATAATGAAGAATATAATGCGCATTAAGTTTATATGGGCTCTATCGTATGTTGACATTTGACAGTGGACAAAAAAATGTAACATCCAGGTAGTCTCCTTTGTGTTTGTTCCGGGCCGCTTGTGCAACGTAAGCTGCGATTTCGCACAAAGCCATATAAATTGTTTACTAATTTACTATCGAGGTACACCTGGTGGTAAGATTTGAGATATCTTATGTCCCATCAGAACATGGAAACACTCTCTTTCCTTATTTTATCTATATGTCTAATTTATTATCATTTTTTTTTAATTTTATTTTTTTCTTGTCTTTCAGAATGATTGTGACGATATTTAATATAATTACTAGCTTTTTTATTTTACGTTATGAACTGACCAGAAACAATAAAAGGGATAATTATACCTTTGAATTTTCACATAACTTTTTTATGGTGTTTGTATTGTATTGTACAAAAAAGTAATAACTACGCGTGTAATCATAGTTGATAGAAATTGTTGACATTACGTTATTCCAGTTGTATGGAGAGCAGCTGTTTGTTGCATTCCTACCACATTAATGTCAATGCTTTTAATTGATTCCATGAATATGTGAAATATAAATTAAACATAATTAATTTAAATTAGTCTAATAGAAAGTATCTAATAGTTAATTGATGCAACTGGTTCACGAAACCGCTGTTATGTATTGTTAGTTGCAGCTTTACTTTTTATAAATTAAAGAGAAAACTAACCTAATATAAACCTACATTTAATACGGTAACAGTTTAAAAAAATATTTTGTCCAATTAATGTTAAACGCCGTAACAACGCGACATTTAATATTAAATTTTTGCAGCTACAATTAATTTTATCTCTTGTCTTTTAATATGTACACAATTATCTATTCCACTGTCTTATTTAGAAAACTCATGTAAGCAAAGATATGTATGCTTCAAAAAACAAGCTACCATGCTGCTGCGAATTATTTTTCACACAAAAAACTGAGTAGATTTTAGATTACTGTAAAGTGACACAAGCTTTATAATATTTAAAATAAATAAAGTCATCGAGGAAAAAGGCAAAGGCCGTGTGCCGTTAAGCCTTTTCCGTAGACAATTATTTTTTTTTTATTTATTTTAATGGGCGAGGTCTATGTTTTAAAAAATCATGCCGCAGCTCTGTAATTAAAGAGGTAACAGAGCGTTTTGCGTAGAAACGGGAACGGGGAAAATGCAACGCCGCGTTTTCACCCCCGATTGTGACCCTCCGCACCCTTTCACCCCCGGGGTGACTCATTCAACCTTTCTAGTTACACTGCCGCTTTGACACTACTAATTCTCAATATTGTTGCTTTCATCCTTTTTTACATATAAAATATTTTTTATTCACTTACGCAGGTTTTCAAAATTACTTCCAGTTCTAAAAAAGTTAGTCTGGCTTAAAAGTTTTGTTTTTTTTTATTTTAACTATAATTTGCAATTGTATTCGTAATCACGTTTAAATAAAAAATGTTTGTAAATTATTTTATGTTTAAATCGTTCTTAAATGTAGCGTTATCAAATTATTTTTAAAAACGTTTTATTCCATTTTACTTTTTGCTTTCTGTCGTTTTAACTTTTTACTAAAAATTAACTATCAAAAATAATAACATCGAGAAGCGAACAAACTAATTGCTAATAATACTAATTTAACCTTACCGTTGTTCGCCAAACAGCATATTGTTGTTTCTGAAATAGGCTAGAAGACACTTACCTGTAACAAAAGCAAGAATATTAAAAATAAAGAATTACACAAAATTATACATTGGAATCGTATTTTTACATAGTCATTTAAAGTTTGAATTATCAATTTTCAAATAATTGCGTAAAACCACAACTATTGTGTCAACCCTACTGGAGTAGGATAAGAGCAAGAGGATGATGATGAGTAGTTTATAAGTCTAAATTCACCACGAAAAATCAATCCATACATCCAATCTAATGATCTCCCTTAATTTCCATTAATATCTATGAGTTTGCAGTCGACTTAAATTTCACAAACGCGTTTTCGAACACGATAAAAATCTGTATGCACCTACGAGTTGAATAGAACACATTATTTAGACGAATCTATGTAAGACATCACTAGTTATCGATAAGTGGTACAATACGATAAATCCGTCGCGGGGGCAGATGTCAGTGCATGTGCTACTTCCTGAGGACAGAGCAGCTGCGACTGCGGGCCGCTCGTGGCGCGTGCCTACTTGCGGAAAGCATTGACTGATGCGGGACCAACGGCTTATCGATAACCCAATGTGTTGAGAAGTACACATCTGCTAAACTTAGTGGATTTGATAATAAGTTCTACATTTTTATTATTGTATGAGACGTGTTGGTGTGATTTTTTCTTATCCAAATACGTGTTGTAAGGGGAATTGATCAGAAAGTCATATGTATATTGTCTTTTGAATGATTGAAAACCCATTATTAATAGAAACTGAATGGGCCTTTAATAACATTCTATTAGTTTTTTTTATTAAGTTGATACACATAGATGTTGTCGCTTTTTTGGAAGAATTTATTACCAGAGAAAATTACATTCTGTACCCGTTTTAGTATAGTACTAAGTAAATTAATCTTTTTATTAGTGTCTACATTAAACATACTGCAACGATTCTTCTAACATTCAGAGTGACGTTAATATTTTAGACAGGGTGTGACTTCCGGAGAAATAAAAAACGGGTTAAAGGAAAACATTCATCTAAATAGTAAGTAATGTTATATGTATGTATTGACGTAAAATATAAGTAGAATAAGTATGTAAGAGAATCTGTAATAGATTCCAAATTTCGTAGTTTTAATCAATCGTTAATAATAAGTGAATTATATTATCTGTGATACGTTTTCATAAATTTTATCCGGACGGTTTATAAAGGCAAATAATTTATAAAATACTATAACAATTAAATGGCAAGCAACATAAGGTTTCAAAATTCTATGGTCGACCCATAGAACAGTCGTCTACCTGGATGCACCATAAAAAACAGGTCATCGAACCCGACGCAACAGCTGCTCTTATTCAAAATGGCTGCTTATGTCAAAAATTAATAAATGCAAGCATGTTATCGTGGAATCGAATTGGGCATTGAATGATTTAGTTTGGTTTCTATGCATTAAAGATCCCATTTTATAGGCTTTTATATTTTTTAAAATAAAAATTACGTAAATGCTTTATTCTTCTAGTAGGAACAACTAATACGAATGATTTGTTACATTTGGAAACTTTTTGTAGACGTAAACGATTGTTATTTGCGCGATAACTTTTATTACATGAAAATAGTGGAAATAACACATACCATATAAAACAATGAAGTACGACGAAACATTTGAGATTTAATATTTTACAACAACTTTATAGTTTACTAATTTTGCCCGCGACTTCGTATGCGTGGAAATAAAAAAAAACAAAAGTGAGTAGCCTATGTGTTCTGACAGACTATCCTCTACATCTATGCCAATTTTCATCGAAGTCCGTTCAGCCGTTTAGGCTACAAATTCTAACAAACATCCATTCATCCACCTAAATTTTCGCATTTATAATATTGATACCATGACTTCGCTATTAACGATGCAAAAATGTGTTTAATAATTTACTTTATTATAGGTAATTATCGCTATATTTATGCATAGCTACTCAAGCGAAAGTTGGTGACCTCAACACATGTTTTACAAAATTACATAGCAACCATATGATGTATTTAAAAAAATTAGGGGCAGATGCGTGTCTAACATATCACTTCCCACTATCTCTCTATTAATTTAAGTTTCAATGTGAATAAGCACATATTTTCCCGACACCTAATAGCATTGTAATAATTTATTATGAATAGTCACGATCAATAGCCACACGTAAAATTAATTAACAAACTATCTACGTATTTGTAATATTTAATTCAATTTTGGAGTAATTGGAGAAAACGTAATCAACTTTTATTACTTTAATACATTTTTTTTAACAAAATGCAAAGGAGACTGAATTGTATAGCATATTTGAACATAACTGACGTCATCATTCTAAAAAAGTTAGTACTCAAAAAAGGCAAAGGTAACACTCGTTCTGCCACCACGTGTGTACGAGTCTTATTTCATACTAGCTGTCATCGTGTTCCCATGACTTTTTCAGTTTATAAAAAATTAAAAAAGTATTAAGGTATAAATCAAATAAAGGTGGTGCGTATAACGTTACAATGTTTGAGAGCGGCGCGGCCGCGGCGGAAGCACGACTCTGTTCAGACCGGAGCACAATCATAAATTATACTTTACTGTTCCCGCCGGCATTTGGTTACGTGCTACGCGCAAACGTCACCAGTGACGACTTCTATATTAATTGGTAAATATAAGATAAATTAAATTAATAACTAATAATTATGCGTACCTCTAAAACAACCAAACAAAGATCATTAAATTAAAAAAAAATAGATTTCTGTACTAAATACGGGTTGGGAATTTATACTCATTTGTCTAACCCCAACAATATTCACGCATTCGTTGCGATTAAAGCTACCTATTGTTCTTCACTCATCATCACTCTTGGCTAGGAAATACCTTTCTAAAGATAATACTCCACACTGACTAGAAAAGACACGTGTGTGGAAATAAAAGAAGTAATCAATCGGAGGCCCTTTGAGCAAGTAATTAGTACTCTTTATCACTATTAAGGGCATTTCATTTACTTCAACTGCGTTCTACGCACTCAATATCTCCCTTACCCCACATCGGCATATAAAAAATTGCAATTACCTATCATGTTGGGTCACACAATAACCAACTTGGCTCCCTTGCCAGCGATCTTAGACCCCAGCTTGTAGCTCGCGGATGGAAACAATGTAAGGTGCAAAAGGGAGATGTACCGCCGAGCGCAGATCAGGTGATATTGGTCCACGCTTAAGGGGTATGAAGGCTTGAAACCGGGAGGTCGTTAGCCTTGCTTTGATTGTCCGATGAGTGATGCAATGAGTCACTTGTGTATGTAAATAAATAGAAAAATATGCGGGGAAACTTTAATAACAAAAGTTTGAAGTTGCGATACTATCGATGGGTTATTCAAAACTATCTTTAAGCTAACTTCAACTTAATAGATAAGTATAAGTTGGTGTTCTAACATGTTACGTTAACTTTGGGCAATTTTTCTTGACTTGCTAACATTCTTAGTTAGAAAAAAAATGCGATTTTTTTTTCAAATCACGAAGTATGAAAACAATCACGCATTGCGTCACTTCCCGTAGGCACTTAAAAGGTCGACATCATAGTTTTCTATTTCCCCTTTACCTAGAAAATAGCTTATATATATACCTTTGTATATACCTTTTGCGTAATTGCAGGCACGCAGGTCGAATTGTATGCATGTATATTTGTTTTCTCCCTTACTCTTAAATAGGTACACTAGGTTCAGTAGGTTATGCGTTCCTCCCCTTAGCTACGCCTTCTTCTATATACAAACATTATGTACAAAGCTGGCATATATACCTTGGAGCTATCTAGAGAAAACACGGAGATGGAGGATGAAATTTCCAAGAAAAACTCGAATGAAATTACTCTAGTTTCGTGTTACTTCTTCAATTAATTTAAAATTTATATTTACTGTTTTTTATTTTGCATCAAAAAGTATATGACAGAATTGGAATTGAAAATTATGTAAACAATCCCAAAAATAAATAAATGGACACTAGATAATTTCTAGAAATTTCCCTATAAGAGTGTACTTTTCTATTAGAGATCGCTTCGTATTAAAGACTACACGTACTTTTTTCTCTTCATTGCTTTCACACTATGACAATGTTATCTAAAAGAGACTTAAGCACTGCCTGAATTGAAAATACTAATACAGATAAAGGCTTAGTTAGATTACAAACTACACACTTTTATCTATTCTTAAAATAAAATCAGATATAGTTATCTATAAAAGTGACAATAAAAGCTGCAGGGAAATCAAATTGAAATTGCTTTTTGAGGTCTAGATGTGCGACTACATGCGACTTTTTGTCAAAGGAACAATGTACAACTCGATTGAAACTCACAACAAAGTCGACCGACACGGTTTTCAAATCGCAGGTCAGCTAGCGCATTTGTAGGTTACCCGTGCAGTCGGCCCCCGCGCGGGGGCGCTGCGAGGCGCTGCGAGGCGCTGGGGGACGACGGGACGAAACGCAAACGACTTAACAACTGGTTAACGTAAACGCGCTAACTCAGGATAATCTATTACACGATCAATCGAGTGATAGTCGGATTAGGTGTTTACTAGATATAATTAATACGAGTGACTTAAGTTACTCGAAGCTTGTTAATATGTTACTTATACATTCATATACTAATTTATGTATGCTTCGTGAAGACAAATTCTCTAGATATCATTAACTATATAAACTTTAATCGCTAAAACTATCTTTGAAATGTAGGAATATTTCATGATTTTTAAAAAATAAATAGCTTTTGTACGCAATTAATATACGGGAGAATCGTTTTAAATGATATAAGAAGTATTGCGAATCCCTAATAACATAAACTACAAGGAAACCCGCATACATAACTAACTCATGCCTATGTCGTCGCGGTTCTATGTACAAAAATAAAAACTCTCGTTTATGGTAACTCGATCTTAGTGACGGTAGGTAGGTATTCCAACGCGTGCAGAATTAGATCTCTCTGACGTGCGGGGTGTCGGACGGGGTGTGGGGTGCTGCGGGGTGCTGCGGGGTGCGCGGGGTGCTCCTGCTCGGCCCCGACGTGTCAGTAGGGAAGTCTCTAATGAACTGTATGAACTAGTGGATGCGTAGCTAAAACTATAGCGAATTATCTTTACTAATATAAAATGATATAATACCAAAAGGCCTTTCGTTAGTTTTTTAATGTTATTTAATATGACACTATTTATTTTGTAGAACCTTTCTTTTTGCATCTGCTTGTTGCCATATTTTGTAAAAATTTAATCTGTTACTGGATGCAAAAACGTTCTGAGCAACATGTTTTTCTTAATACGAGCTCTTGAAGTGAATTAGTCTATATTCGAGATAAACACAAGCTTTCTTCGTTCTGTTTTATGTAAGAAAAATTAATATAGAATTTGATTCCCGTGGTGTAAATATAGCATAACTACATTTAAAGAAAATATATGTTAAAAGCTCTCCGTGTCTTATTGGAGTAGTTGGAGCGAGAAGGGCGGGAGAACAAGCGTATGCGTGGCCGCGCGCGATTTTACCACCACATTGAACATTTATATGCATCGCTTACGCACACCGATGTACCGATAGAGCAAGCTATTTCAAAACTC
Organism: Papilio polytes; assembly: GCF_000836215.1. Lineage (NCBI taxonomy): Eukaryota > Metazoa > Arthropoda > Insecta > Lepidoptera > Papilionidae > Papilio > Papilio polytes. Next base: position 1,286,062 of record NW_013524901.1, read on the forward strand.
TATATTGTTTTTTGAATTTAGAAGGATTTAATGGGCTTACAATTTTGTAAGTTGCCAGTAAGAAGACATTTTTTTATTTGGAGATTTCATTTTTTTACTTCTTTATTTAAACTGAAATCGATCGTAGTTTTAGTGACTATTCATATAATAAAGAAATATTATTTTTACTTAAAAATACTTCTACAATATACTTGTGTAATTGAATTGAATTTATTGTATGGCTACTAAGCGGGTTTCATGCGTTACTCAATATAAATTACAATTTTAATATAATATTTAATACCGAAGCCATAAATTATGAAAATAATAGAAGTCCACATTTCAAAAACCCGATTTTATAGTGCAGTATAATAAGCGAAACGCACTTTCGTGTCGAATGCATGGTAAGGGGTGCAGCAACGCACCCCTCACGCACTCACACGCACACAAACGCACTGTGTGCGTACACATTGCGTTTCTGTCACGCCATTGGTTGAGATCGACGCACACACACACACTACACAACGGATATATATAACTAAGTTGTATGAATTAGTTGCGTGCATTGGGGTAGTCTTTGCTAGGAAAAAGTATTGATTTGTAGCTGCGTTGCTTAGTTTTGTGGAGCTTTCGTGCGCCCGATGAGTCGAGAGTAATTGCCTACCGATAAACAAATTGTATAAATGCCAATCAACACAACATTTATTTAATAAACATAGAAATAATATGCTATAGATTGTGTACTTTTACACTCAACGTTGAGAATAATTCATTACACATACTGCTATTAATTCAAATTACTGTTTAGTTTCCAAAGTTAAGTAAGAAGATAGAAGATTTAACCACAATAAAGTAAACTTTAAGTAGCAGTTTAAGACGTTAATTTAATTTTAATTATTTCCCCATCATCCGTGCTTGAATAATAAAAGCTTATTTAATGAAAAACATTAAATAAAACGATATAAAACTCTTACATATTATTTCTGTATAAATGTACATCGACTCGATCTGGTTTCATAGTGTACGAATTAAAAGAACTTCAGTTCAAACCGGTCGCAACCAACGTTATAATAAATAACAATAATATCTTTTGAAACGCAACTTTAAAAACTTCAAAAATGTATTCAAACATTTTTTCAATAACAAAGTTTAAACGAGTTTTTTTATAACGCAATCTATTTTAATTCAACTGAAATTTTGAAATGAGAAACTACTAAAATTAACACATTAAAAAATAGTCAACTAAAAGTTGCGAGAAAAACTAACTTCAAATGTGTTGAAAATTTGAATTTAGAATTATATTATTTACATCAATGATTTTATTTTTTATTTAGTCAAACTTCCAAACAGCCAGTTATTTTAGAGTAAAGGAGGTTATTTCTTCCAATGTCCTTCATAGTTCATAACATATTATCCTGTGTTTGCATTTTTAGAAGCTAAACAATTTATATTTACAAAAGTTTCGGACAATTTCAAAGTTCTCTAATCTTAATGTTTTCAGAATATGTTTAATTTATCCAGAAAGTTTACACTGCTTTAAGTATATTTATTGTTTCACGATGAATAGACACGCAAACTCATTGTCTTCATGACAGCAAAATAAATTACACAAATAAATTGAAAACAACAAAGAACATTCATTTTTATATCTTACAATGAAAATTATAAATTCTTACAAATAACTTAAACGTCTAGACATTAATTTTTTATCTAGATAAGACCTGAAAATATTTTGTAACTGTTAATTTTAATTTCTGAATCTAAAATGGTTCCAAAAAGCCTAGGTATTACTTTGGATCTAAACTAACCGGTATATAGACAATAACATTCAAAATCCTAAACCAACGTTCAAAGTTGATTTAGACTAGTACTACTACTAGTAGTTACTAGTAGATAGACGATAAAAAATAATTAAAAACCAACAAAGTTACTGTCAGTTAACAATTAAAAAAAGATTCGAATGCAAAAAAGAAAAAGCTATTACGCAAGCCAGCTCCTGTCACACGTAATAGTCCGGCGCAAGATGCATCATTAACAAGTCGATCCGTCCTGGCCACATCAGCTGATAGCACAAAAAGCTACACCTAACATCTGCCGGCCTGAATCACCGGCCCTTGGCTCGTGCCCGCTCGGGGAAAAAAACGACCCTAAAGTGTAAACTCACGCCGACCGTTATAATCGCGGTGTTGTGGGTGGACTCACGTGGCAAAGCGCATCGACATTTTAAATCCGCCTATACACTGATTGGTTATTTTTTTTATATATATAATAATTATAATAATCGTTTTAAATGAAATATAAACTTGACACTGGCCCAATCCGCTGAGGGAGAGCCATAACCATGAAATAGAATAGAATGAATAATAAGTAATACAGAAAATTATCGAAATTGATTAATGGTATTATCTTCTTGATATATTTGCAAGATATTGCTTTGAATTATAAATCTTTTAGAAAGAATGTCAGTTCTACAAATAGAGCACAAAACAAATAAGTTTTCTTTCCAAATATCAGGCATTATTCGTTGTGAATAAAGGCAATTAAAAAAAAGCTCTTAACACTGACATTGAAATAAATTTTATTTATTCTGTTATGATACAAAGTGGTCGTAAATCGTAATGTCCTATTGTTTCTTAATCTGTTCTCGTAAAAGTATTAAATCTAGACATAATAGTCGTAACATCATCCTAAGTATAATAGTTTTCGAAAGAAATATAGAATAACTAAATTATAATAAATCCAGATTAAATTTCAGATCTGACACATTTCTGTGCCATTAACTCGAGATTAAAAAAAATTCCGATCGCAGAAAACGTATGAATCTAAATAAGAAAAAAGCCATTAAAATTTGATAAAAGTCTCTTGGTAATGTTTATTATAGTACTGTTTATAAGAATGGTTGTTAATTTTTTTCCTTTGGCAACACAATTTGTTTTTCTAACTACACATTTTATTAACGGACAGAATAAATTATAATCCTTGTAGATGGCGACACTGTTGATTTAGCTCTACGAAGAAAGGTAATGGAAGACAATTATAAAGATTTATTTAGTACAATTCAACTTTCAGAATTTGTAGTTTTATTCCTATAATAATAAAGAAATATTTTATACCTCGGACATTTATTTATATTTTATATTATAAAGAGCGTCGGTGGCTCAGTGGTTTGAACACTTGACTTGTAATCTACAGGTCTTGGGTTCGAATCCCGCCATGTACCAATGTGATTTTCGATTTTTCGAATTTTCATATGTACATAATTTACTCGACGTTCTTACGGTGAAGGATAACATCGTGATGCAACCTGCACATATCGACGAAGAAATTCAAAGATATGTGTGAAGTCAACCAACCCGCACTTGGCCAGCGTAGTTGACTATGGCCTAGTCGCCCCTTATTAGGGTAGGCTCCGAGCCCCTCGGTGGTGACGTACAGTGAGCTGGTGATGATGATGATGATGACATTTATTTAAACTTATGTAAGAATAAGTTTTCTACTTATAATAATATTCCACTAGCTTTCACCCGCGACTTTACGTGGAATAAAAAAAACATGAAATTAATAAAATGTAACTGTAAGAATGAATAATATTACATTTCGTATCAAATGAATTGCCAAAAGATAACGTATTGATTTATATCTATTTGAAACTCAATAAAGCTGAAAGCGACTTCAAGAATCCAGGTGTATTTTACGATAAGACATCAATCAAGTATCGAAAAAACACCTTTTAAGTCAACAATAGATACAATCGGTTCTACGATAAAAGACCTAGAGGTGTATGACAGGGCGCTATGATTGGAGCGGTACGATGCGCGGGCGCAGCTGCCGGGCACATTGCGCGACGCGTGCGCACACCGGAGATAATATGGTCGACATATGAACCGTACGGTATAAATAATGCCTCCATAACGTTGAACTTTTTCATGTTAACGTTGAAAAAAAGCTCCAACGACAACGGAAATCGGTAATCTAGATTTTTTTATCTTCTTAAAGTAATTCTTTTGAGTTAGGGTCGTGATATAAGTATGGAAAATAAAAGGTGACGATAAATTGAACGTTTTTAATCAATGAAATATATTATGATAGATTTGCGATTTATGAGTTTGTCATAAATTTCTGATAATGTATACTTATTAAAAATAAAATAAAAATTCGATGATTTTAGGATCTAGTTGATCTACCTCAGTGTGAGTTGTAAATCATTATAGCTTCTGTTTAGAATGCAGACGGGATACTGACTTTCTATTTAAATTATTTGAGTTAATATAGTGCTTAGTGTTTTGTAAATGAAAAATAAATAAATTCAGAAACAGACCTTAAATAAAAACAGTTAAAGGAAAGTCAACGTGGTAACTATTGCCTAGGCAAACTTAAGGTAGGTTTCAAACCCCTCAATGGCGACTTGTAATGAGCTGACGATTAATGTTGTCATTCTTCAATTTATATAACACTGAAGGAAATAAATCAAGAGCACTAACAGATTGTAAGAGATTGCTAAGTAGCTATTAAATAAAGGTGATCCCAGAACAAGGGAAGGTGCCTCCCCCATTCCTCCCCGGCGAGAAGCTTCACGGTGGTTGTTTTAAAACTAATTTGCTAAGTTACTTTGCAGTCCTTAACTTATAATCGTAAATTAAGTCAAGTACCTTCTCGGTGGAAGTTTTTCTGGTCGAGGCCTGGGTTTTGCGAGTTTCTGGACTAATTATCTTTTATAAGGTTTTATTATATTTCCTTTGGCCTATTATTGTTCTAAGACTATTGTTTTAATTGATTTTATTACTTGGATTTAAGTTTTCGACTCCTTAATCCGGTTTTATTTTGGAAAATAAATGTAACTCCTAACAATGAGTGTATGAATTTTTATATTCGAATAATCTTTACGGGATTTTTTGCCAACGCAAAACGTTTTCACTCTGTGAATATCGATCTCATTATTGCTAAGAATGTTCTCAATTTCATTTTCGTCTGCTTATCGATAAAAATATATCCCATTTTTCTCTCTCAATTTTGCAACAATTTTTAGCTCATCTGAATTTATCATACTTTTCAAAATTTCCACTGGAAAAATACAAAGTTATAAAACCAATATTTCCATTTTCGTTTCGCGGGCTATTAAATCTACGCTATAATGTTTTTATTACTATTTTATGGTAATATGTCCTTGTTTAGAGTTTCAACCTGTATAAATCGTCTATACATCCCGCTAAGAGATTAAAACATTAATAAAACGAATATTTCTATCGTGGTCAAGCCAAAAAAAATTATGAAAACGTAATTTAGATGATGTACATTTTCCACATTTTTATAACCAGCTTTCGAGTCCGTCCGCATACAATTTAGAAAACATATGTGTAGTCTATGTGTTTTTCCTGACTATCCTCTACATTCATGCAAAATTTTATCGAGATCCGTCTAGCCGTTTAGGCCCTAAGCTCTAACAAATATCTATACAAATTTCGCATTTATAATATTTGTAGGATAAAATACCTAGCAAGAGGCAGAATTTATTATAATGAAAAGAGCAAATATGATATTATCGAGTTTCAAAACAATGCACAGTTTCATATCTTTATGGGGTTATCTATCAATAATAACTTTCCTTATCATCATATCTATAGTCGGGAAAGTTACGGAGAAAAATACTTATTTAAAGGGCTATTGATTTTAATAAATATAAACTCCTTTAGATCACAACTGGCTTTCTTATTCAGCGGCACGTGAACGTATTACTTCCGCGGCCATTTTACAGAACGTCGGAACACCGACACGACAAGATGGCGGTAATCTATGCAGACGAATAAATTAATATAAACCAAGTCCCGTAAATATGTCATACAAAATGCATGACTCAAATCAAATCAAAATAATTATTTTAGTTTTAAATACTCCTATTTAATTATCATTTAATACACGATACAATTCCTATAGTATTGAGTATTGAACTCTCCCAAATGATTTTTTTTATAATAAAAGGGGGCAAACGAGCGGCGAGAGCACCGAGGTGGTCAATCGGACATCCGCAACACCAGAGGAACTACTAAGTTGCCGGCCTTTGAGGGAATAATAGGCTCGCTTCTTTAAGGACCCTAGGTTTTGAATAAGTTTCTCGTGAAACATCCTTAGTAGAGAAAATTTGACGAAGGATTTTGTTAATAGTTATTCTAGTGTTCAAAGATACACAATAACTATCAGCATACCTTGTAACCTGTCTTTAAATTTAACACATCATAACTTATAAAACCACCCCTTCTTAGACATTATTTTGTAGCGTCCAATATTCAATAGTAATTTAAGCAGTATTCATTTTATTCCAGGGAATCTACGATAATATTCATCAACAAAATTTTCATCATCATCAAGTTATTCTAGGGCCGCCACACCTACTCCTTCATACATGTCCATCAGTCGTTAAAAATAGTTTAATTTACCTTTTTCTCGGTGAGTTTCTCGCATCGTCTCTGCTTGCAGATTTGGTGCGATTTGTCGTTGCGACATGGTGCGCAGTCGCCACAGTTGTCTTTCCTCTGGCAGCCGATGCACTCGCCGCAACGTTTTCGCTTTTTCTTTGTCTGTGATGGGAAATACTATAATAATGTCATTTCATTTCTTCATTGAAATACAATTGATGTTGTCTCGACTCCGCCACGTTTAATGGTATATTTCAACAGTAATTACTAACACGGTTAAGAAAGCTTCCGAAAAGTTATTGAAATTCTCTAACTAAATGTTTCTATGAATTAGACTACTTAAAAATGCTTTTTTTTTAAAAGCAATACAAAGTCGTAAACTAGTTTCTACAGAACATTCTTTTGATTGTCCGTTAGTAATTTTCCCTATAGAATTTTTCTTTATTTCTTGTTGCTGTTGATTATTAAACAATCTATTATTGATCTAGTGTTTTATAAACTTTTACATATGTTATTACAGTTCAATGTAAAAAAAATGGAACACCATCAATGTCAAAAATGTCGCAAGGGACAGCTGTTCCGCGAAATATATAGAAAGCGAAAGCAGTATTATGTAACTAGTGTTTGATTTTTTTTTAGTTACGCACAATTGACGTCAAAGTGGGATATATAAACTTTTTTCGGTATTTTCTATCTCTGATTAATATAAATGTTTTTAAAATATCAGTGTAATTACTAAGTAATATTGATAGTCTTTTTTTCTATAACCGCAATCGCAATTTCATAAAACAATTTCAACAAACGGTTGAGGGACTATTGTTCGTGTATTCGTAGGCCCTCATACAGGAATTCAAAGCGGGTACGCTGAGCGTATCTGAGTGGGATCTTCGCGTGTCCGGTCGCTCCGGGACTCGTTCCCATTAAATGCAAAGAATGTTATTGCAAAGCGGGCCAAATTCGGCGCATTCTGCGAACCTTGTTAATAAGCCGTCTGGGTCATGCGTCCGTGTCCAACTGAAACGATAGCACTAAATCGATGGCTTCATTTCAACTACGTATCTTTATCTTACGATCTATATTTCATATTATTCAATATGTTATATCCATCCACAGTTTTATAAAACTGTTATAACATAGATATGTGGATTGATGGCTCGTGTATACACGAGCTTTATAAATGTACAACAAGTTGACATTTCGGCAAAGGGTAAACTGTTCGTATGATGCGCGAAACCCTAGTCACTTTAAATTTTGTATTATTTTATAATGACCACTTAAAATACATAGAAATTTTACTTAGGGAAGTGACTTTATCATAAACAACAAGCACAAAGTTACATTGATTTAAAAATAATTTTAAACTTTTCTAAAACAGTAACCCAGAACAAAATATATATATTTTTTTAGTTACGGTTTACAATTTCGTTAGGCGCATTTATAACATAGAATTAATCCGTAACCGTAAAAAACACAACAGCTGTGATACGGTGTGTATCGCCGCCATTTTGGCGCAATTTCATTCGTGCCCGCTTCGGCTATCTTCGCTTGTAATCGGAATCACCCGATTGTATAGAGTAGACAAACAGCTGACGCATGTAAAAAGTACCACGAGTCCTTAATGTTAGATGGTAAAAACTTTATACACAGTTGATAAGTTCATTTATGTACGGAAAAATGGAATTACCATGTGACAGTAATCATAACGTCTGAAAATGTAGGCCAAATTGACAGTAAATATGGTTTTTCCTTGCAAGCAATATGTTAAAACGTAAAATTGATAATTTTTAAATAGAGTTTGTCGTACACATTTATAGAACTAAAAATTACGTTCATGTCACGTGCGAGTTACATAGATTTATTATTTTATTATGATTACTTTAGTGATATTAATAAACAATATAGAAGAAGAAGAATATAGCAAAGAAGTGACGTTTCTAACTCCTAGCACAAGTTTGCGAAAATTTTCCGTACTTGGTGGTTCGCGGTTATTTTTTGTTCGAGCTCCATACATTTGGGTAATAAATCACCAAAAATTTTGTCGCTTCTTCCGTTTTCCCTGTTTTGTTCTTTGTTCTAGGAAACTTTCGCAATGGATTTTCCCGGTTTGACTCATTCGTATAATGAGTTGGTAACTTACGAATTGTGAGTTACAAGTTAACCGAATATAATATCTACTACATATTGATAAAGTCGAAAATGTTTTGTGTTTAATTTACTTGGAAAGAAAAATGTTACATCACGATTTATGTATGATTGTATATTTGTTAATGAGCTTTTATGATTCTGTTTCTTTCAGACGATTAATAGGAAAACTACGTTGCCAAGTTTTTTTTATTCGATAATTATGATGTCATTAAAACCAAGGTAATTATGAAAGGTATTACATGAATATCCCCTGTATTTTAATCTAGGATATTCAGAATAAGGTCCTTAGTACTTATGTTTATTTTTTTTCTTCGAAAATTAGATGCATATAGGCTAATTTAGACTTTAGTATATTAAGTCGTCAAGCTCCAAACGCAATAATTTCTCACCCTTAATAAGCATGTTTTAACGCCCTTGTATTGAGTCCCCTCGCAATCATAGATGACTTTGGAATTTTTAATTCGACATTGAAAATATTTTATTACACTCCGAACATATCTATGTATTTACAACTCTTATTTACATAATAAATTTATTAAAACTGAATGTTTCGAGCATTATAATAATATACTATTTCTTTTTAAATTTGATGCCTCAGGGGTGGACTCTAGGTTTAGTTAGTTGTTAGTGTTTGTTGTGAAACAGTCATTTTTAAGTTTAACAAAAATAGTTTCATATTTTTTCTCGATGCTTACATTTTTTGGAAATCACTTTTATATTTCGGTAACAATCTTATCTTTTAAAGTTTAAAAAAGACAATATATCAAAGCTTTTTTTTATATATTACCCTGTCAAAGTAACATGGAGAGTTTAATTCAAAAGATAACGGTTTTGTTTTTAGTTAAAATTGCAATATTGCGATTAGCTCTTGCGTGCGCCTAACAAGCGTCGCGATAATATCTTTATAATGTTATATATACTGTATTTTATAACAATCGGTACAAAGCTCCGTAATGGTACAGTGGACAAGCACCCTTATTTATGCATTAAAATTTATACTCAACCAAGTACAGTACTATTTTTGTTCAGATCTATCGAAACATCTACGAATTTATTTAATAAAAGTGTTGGCATAGATTATTTTTTAAGATGTTAAAAAAGATAGCCTCCATATTCCCGTTATTGGTGTATTTAAACAGTTAGATAGGATTATTTTATACGGTTATTTCTATTATTTTTCTTTATTTTTTAAATTTAATACGACTTTGACATGAGTAAAATTAAAACACCACCAAGATACTAATAATTTTTAAACTTTATAATACATTGTAATGCTATAAATGATATTTAAAAACAGCTGCTAAAATAATCCTTCTACAGAAAAGTTTTAACGTCATCAAATAAAATACCTCATGATAATGATAAGCACTTACTACTATAATTATTGTATCCAGTAAAGTTGATACTTCTAACATCTAAAATGACAAAAAAACCGTTCCGTAAACATAATTGGTTGGCACAGGAGCAGCTGCGCGACAAAGGTGTTTGCTGTTAGAGCGGGAAACAGCAGGAAATACTGACATTTATTACGTAAAGAATGTTCGATCTTTCAGAATAGTTACGTCATTTTTTTATCAATTCGAATTGCAAATATTGTGAATTATCAGGACATATAACAAACTGTCATTATCAAGTAACTAGCTGTTGCCCGCGACTTTGTCCATGCAATATTAAGATAAAACGTAGCTTATATTATGCCCGTCTATGTCAGCTAACCTTCAGTGAAAGACCGGTCGAAATCGGCCCAGCCGTTTTGTACATTACCCAGAACAAACGCGGCTTGCGGACTGACGAAAATGTTTTAATTGCGATTCTCTAAATCTGGAATTTTTCTTTTGATACTACAAACAGACACTCCAATATTATTATGTGTATAGATAAATCAGTAATCCATAGACGAAAGAACATCATACTTTAATGTATGTACTTTTGTCCTTTCAAAGTATATTGAACTTTTCCTAGCGATAAAACGACGATTCAAAACTGCCGCCTAATTGCACCAGCAGTTAAATTTGAATGAAACTCATAAAATTTTCTAAGCAGGACACGCGTAAATCGCCCGACTTTAATTTGTATTTTAAACGAGAGAGGAAGTTAATTTATTGGCGGAGCAGGCGAATCGGCTAACTATTAAATTTATTGCCACGAAGACAGAGTTCGGCCATTTTGCAACTCGAGGGCTCGGAAATAAAAACTGCTCGCCGAATAATAAAAGGTGGAATTACTGAGAAAGTTTCTCTTTTTCGGGATCTCACGAATATCCATTCGCGACGGATGAAATTTAGGAAATTCTCATACCTTTTCTCGAATACTCAGTCATATTTTTCGAATCCCTAGCGACTTTCTTTAGCGTGAAAAATACATTAAACGGTTACTAAACCTGATATAAAAAATCATAAAATAGTAATTATTTAAATATCTTAATGCTGTTAGAGCGGAATCGAGACTATTGGTCAAGACATGAAGGAAATCAAAATGTTTTAAAATAAATGTAAGGATTATTCTTTAAACAAAGCCAACAAAATCTTTCCTTTATATGTCTTGACTTTGAAATAAATGAAAAGAAGAGAAACTCACCTGTTTTTCACTGGATATATCATCGAGCTCCATGGGTCCAGTGCTCATGGGCGGGGCGCCGTGCATAGGCGACTTGAAGCCCGCCGTGGAGGACACAGCCGCGACTTGCCCGCTGCTTTCCGAACCCACCTCCATGTTAGAACCGTCAGACTCTGAACTGTTGGCGCGCATTTTCCGTCTCTCCTTCTTTCGAAAATCTGACCTCGTCGGAGACGATGCACTTCCAAAACCGTTTGACTTCTTATCGTACCCGTTGTCTAGTAACATTGGGTTCTGAAAATTGCTGTGATGTAATCCATTTGGAGTGTATTTATCTTGTAGCGCCTTCATATCGAACGGTTCGTTTTTCAGCACATGGACCACTGTTGGACTCTGAATGTTTTGTATAAGGCTCCCGTTTTGATGGAGGAGCGTTCCATTTTGGTGAAGAATTCCATTTTGAGTCGGAAAAGCATTAATTGTAGCGATATTAGGTTGATACAGCTGTATGTGTCTGTCATCAATGTAAGCCTGTCCCGCCGGCGTCAGCTCTCTCGCTTGCAGTGGTGCCGGTACTATCGGGTAGCTTCTAGCGTTCACGGCTGTCAGCGTATGGAATGTAGTTGCGTTGACCGGCGATAGCGTAGTCAGGGTCGTAGAAAGTGGCGTGACCTGCGCCAGTGTGGTAAGATGCGCCGGAGACGACGGCGTCGTGAGCTGCGTGAGCTGGGTTAACTGACTAGGACTCGCGCTGGGCGTAGGGCTCGCCGTGACCGGGACTGGAGTGACACTCGGTAGCCCCGTCTCTGGTATCACGGTCGTCTCTGGAAACGTCTGGAATTGACTCTGGAAGGACGGCAGCTTGTTGGGTATGGGCTGCAACGTCACCGATTGGTAGTCGAGAGGTGATGAGAATCCTGCACGAAGTATCGCATCTTTTGAGTTGACGGTGATGGGCATCGACTCCCACGGTCGGTATTGCGGCTGGCTGGCGATGACAGAGACGGTGTCACCCGTTCTCTCGTAGTACTCCCAGGCTGGGTCCAGCAGCCGGCCATCGGCTGTCAGTATTCGCTGCTCGTTGTCCGCCATGTCGCCAAACGTCGAGAAAGGCGGTAAATGCGCGCTATCCGCGCCCGCCTCACTCCGGAGCGCTTCGCTCATGACGTGTTGGCTCGACGAGACCGCATCGCGTCACTTTTTCGCGTGCCAAAACAGTAACACATACAAAAATAAGCTCTACACTAAGTCTATGTTGTACTGAACGATCGGAACTGTGATGGAACTTGATAATTTGTACTTTCTGGCTTCAGTTCGCTCTAACTCTAAATAGCACTTAAGTTACGACTATACGGCACACCGGTTTACACTACCCTAGTCACAATATCTTCGTTTGCTCACTACAAAATAAATAGTATAAAAAGTCCTTTACATACAGCTTAAATATTACGAGTCTTAAGGTTACGGGCTTATAAAATCTTTGGCTGACTTCTTTTTAGAAAATGCTCGAGGAATCGGTTCGTTTGCTCGTTAACTATCGATAAAATACTTTGTGCACTCGTTTAACGATTTTTCTATTATTTTGGAACGTTTAAATACTGGTCGTTGATATCTCTTCTATACTTTTTTTTCGTTCGAAGGCTTCTTTTTATTGTAAATACCGAATACTTCAGACTTAAATTAATTTGTACTGTTTGGGAGTTAGCGTATACTTTGAGTTTCTTCTTTAATTTTAACGTTTAAAAGGTTTTTAAAAAATAGTGCTTATATAATTTTTGAAACGAAAGATATGACTGGAGGCTTTGGTTTGAGGAATTCGTGTGTTTTGGTTGAGTTGTCTGCTTGTGCGGTCCGTTGTGTAGAGCGGCGCGTGGGCGACGGACCCGGCCCTGCTATCCGTGCGCCCGCCACAAATCTGCAAACAACACAATCAAATATTAATTACGTAAAAAAATAAGAAAGCAGTTCCCTTGACTTACACAATTAAACCGATATGATGCCATAGAAGGGCCTTTATACTCGCATTACTCTACATAATTGTACTACAATATTTTTGAAAGAAAACGAAAAATTAATAAAACCCTCATCTAAGGCAAATTCAGCGAAATCTGTTCAGCCATTCCGCAGATAACTTCGAACAAACATCCATCCATCTAAACGCATTCATCAGTAGGATTACCACGCGAATTTATAGGACATAAGGACATAAGGTTCATGACCTAATTATAGTGAGATAACAAGAACTGGTTCAAAATAAGGCAGCAAAGGAATTTGTGGGGATATTTGTAAAGTAACGCGTTGGTTCGGGTCCGAGTTATTTAGTGCTAAAGGGGCGCACGCGCTCTCCCTTGTTTTCGATCTCTCGCTAATCGATAATGGGATTCGCCTCACTTGCCTACACTCTTTTTGTACAAAAATAAATTAGATAATGCAATACTTTGTTGGAACACATCAAAATGAACCTAGCCAATAATGTTGCAGTCGGAATAGTTAACTTTTTAAATTTAGATTTACAATATTTTTTACACAAATTTTGTAAACTTATTACCGTATATGGATTGTAAACAATATTTGTTTTGGGCGGTAATGTGGCGACGGCGATGGCCTCGGAAACAGTTCGGCGTCACGTGGCGCTGTATATAAGCTTGTAAACAAACTATTTATAGAAAGGGTACGTTCATAGTAACGCTACGCTCTATTTCGGAGTCTCTATTTTAAGGGAAACTATTTTCGTGATGTTTCAATTCAAAACTATTTCGCGCGTATTTTTAATGTACGCGATTTTTAATCGACTTGAAAAGAAGATATTTCGTAGCCAATTTTTTTTTAGAGATTTGACACTAATCAACACATTTATATAAACAAAGTTCCGTAAGCATACATGTGTTACTATTTTTTTTGACATTTTTTTTGGAAAATACGATGTAATGGGCTAGTAAATATATTAAAATACTTTATGCGCATGTATTAAGCATTGCCTGTTACGTCATAGTGAACGCTTCACAAAAGTGCGATCAAAACGTTCCGACTAGTAATCACCGGGCGAAACTCTTTGTAAATGCGCACAAAGAGCGTTCCCCGAAAAAAAAAGATTAAAAAGCTCACTGGTACTCTGGTGACCAAACCTTACTATCAAATTTAAGGACACAGATCCTGTCTATAACAATATCTTAAACTTGTAACAACGGAATGTTTTCGTTTTGTTATTATTTTTCTATGACTTCAAATTTTTAATCAATGTTAAGTTTTTTAAAACCTCAATATTGTTTTGATTTGGTTGGTACGTTGAACTTTTCGAAAATGTTGTTAAAACCCGACTATTGCATTAATTTCTGCTCAGCCTAGTCGGAACGGCACGCAAGTCCAAATGACGCGTGTGTGCGCGTCGTCATTCGGCGGTCCGTGTGCTCGCGGGCTCAAGGATTCGTCTGCGCGTATGTGTGCTGTTTGCAGCGCTGTGTGCGAGCAACGCGATACTATCTGGGTCTCGGTTGTCAAGGGCAACCGTACAACCGCTGCAGCGAAAGCGCTGCGCTTGAAGCGGCTTGCTTCAATTCTACGGCTTATTTTTAGAGACGGATGTTGTCGCTTTTTTGTGCGGCGCAGCGTTGCAGCGGGAATGTTTAGTTGACGCTCGGGAATCCTTGAAACTTATAAAAGCTGAACTTGAATATCGCACTGTTTTCAGTTTAAGTTGTGTAGCCGTAAGCTTTAAAAACATTTGTTTACGAATTGCGTTCAGTATGTATGTTCAGTTTTAAAGATAAATCAACCAAAACCAAATGATATACTGCCTTCAAACGTAAAGAATAAAAGAAATTATATTCACTGACAAAGACAGCAAACAAATAAAGCTCTTATACATTTTTTTAACATAAATAAACACCAGCGCTTGACCGCGACTCCACCTGAGCGAAGCATATTTTTAAAATTTAATAAAACATGACATAATGGGAAGTAAAAGTAGCGCATGGTATTTCCTGGAATATATTTTTTACATGGCAACGAAAGAGTTCAACCGACTGACTATTTGATCGAGTTTTTTTTCTTGCCACTACAGCTGTGCTACACAAAGTATCACATCCGGCGGCGCCTGCGCATAATACCTGCGCCGGAAACAGATATCTCTGTCACTGTGATCATTTGCTGATAATCACAGATAAGGAATACACGTGTATTTATTGATGTAATCGTGTATTAAATACTACAATTTAACGTAGAAGTGTAAGCTATTAAAAAAGTTAAAATCTCCATCTACGGTTTTAAATGAACTCGGAAGGAAGCAATACGTAGGTTACTTACGAACAGTCTACTTACTACAGACAACATATCCAACAGTTAACAATTAAAAAATTAAACATAACAAAAATGCAATAAGTAAATCTCGCTAATATTATAAATGCGAAGGTTTAGATGGATGGACGGATGGATGTTTGTTAGCGTTTGTAGCCTAAACAGCTAAACGGATTACGATGAAATTTGACATAGATGTAGAGAATAGTCTGGAAGAACACATAGGCTACTTGCATTTGTTTTTTCAATTCCGCGCGGACGGAGTCGCGAGCGAAAGCTAGTAAATAAATAAAACTACGTTAAAATTTACACAGAAGCTTAATTCAGATATTAATTAATTCGCTAGAAGACTAACCAGTAGATATGGTTTTCTAAATATTTAGAGCAAGAAATTATTGACTTAAATCAAATTCAACTTATTAAAAAATTTCTCCGAACATCCCAAAAGTCTTTGTCCACTTAAATTGCTATGATCATTAATATGTACCTCATCAGTATCTGTTTACAGTAAAATGCAAATTCTGAACGGAACACGCGCATTAAGACGGTTGTAAAATTAGCCATTCGTTGTCATTACGTTTATAAATATTTTCGTCTGAACGCGCGCCCATTGAAGGTCTTTGTAAAGTACATTTGTGAATTTCTCTTGTATTTACTTCGTCAAATTTTTCTTAATGATTCATCTTTACTTTTTTTAAAGTCAAAACTAAAAGAATAAAAGACGCTTATTTAAAAACTATTCAATATAAATACTAACACAGATTGGAACATATAAGTTTTTAGTCTGATATTAAACATTAGTAAACAATTTCTCGACGTGTAAATTTCATTAACAAAAAAATATGAGCTCATGTCATTTTAAATCATTATTTAAAAATCACATTGATATTAAAACATAATAACGTCCAGGAATTTCTAGCTCAAACGAGCAAAGTAGGGTTTTGTATTTAAAATATTTTGAAGTATTGTGCTGTCCTGGGAACCTTTAACTCGTCTCGTAAAGTAAAGAATTTTAACAGACATTTACTTCGTTATCGACTATTTTTTTACTAACTTACTTTTTTCTTTCAATGTTTAATATGCAAACAAAATGCGGTTACTTTAACAGATTTGAATCTAATTTGGAGTATATTAAATTACAATGCCTTTATTAACTCTAACTGTATTCAAATAAAAAGTAAAATTGAATGGCATTTTGTTGGCAAACACCAAAAATTATATATGAAGAATTAACACATTTTTGCTACCTTAACTTTTTACATGATCGTAAAGATACATGAGTATTCTTAGGAAATTGTAACCGATCCTGTAATTCTAAAACATTCGAACATAACCTATAAACGATTGGTACGTTGAGGACAACCGAAGTGGATTACAAATCATTGTTTCTCACAGCACACAGACCTACATAGCGTCATCAGCGTGTAATGACAGCGCGCACAGGATGCGTGCATCAATTTGATTGCCGACCGCCGCGACCGCCGCACCGGGTTCGAGCTGACCACCGCGACCGCCGCACCGGGTTCAATCCTAGTTGTTTGTTACATACACAATTCTACGTACGAGTAATTTGGTACATGTCATAAAAAGTCTATATAAATCAGCGTTATAAACGACTGAGCTGTTGCTCTCGACTTCGTTTGCGTGAAATTAAATAAATAATAGAAACATAGCCTATGTCTATTGGAATAGACCGAGTAGTTTTTGAGTTTTTTCAATGCATACTAAAATCCAAAAATACAATTCCTTTCTCTCTACAATATTAGTATAGAAAACATTACATCTTTTTTTAAAAATCAAATTCGAAAACAAAAGTTTTGAATATGGAACAACAAAATAATGCCAACATACCAGAAAAATTCAGTTGAGTGATCAAATTAATTTGACGTCACGAATTTAAAATGTAAAAGGCGAAGACAAAGGCAATACCGCGATTAAGGCGCATTACAATGATAAGGCGAGGAAAGAATCTCCCGATATAGAGTTACCGTCCCATCCCATTCAAGCACTCGAATCCAGTTGAATAGGACCGCAGATGTGGCGTTTTTTACAACAATCTTTCCCACACTACTACTTTTTCTGATGCTTTAGTACCTTCACAAACAACACTGCTTTCTATTAAGTAAGTGTTATCACAAATTTCGTCCTTCACACAACACAATAAGGTGTTTATTGTAACACGTTGTACAATTTCAAACGCAAGAATAATGTTGCTAGATACAGTTTTGTAAAGATTTTTTGTCGCACACGTCTTTCTCCTATCGGATGCGACATAGGAAATTGGGCATTTTTTCATCGCGCGCGTTTAATATGGAATTGTCTGAAGGAAGTCACACATGCACCGTATGATTGTTTGATTTACTATTGTTTCCTTTTTTAAATTCAGTTTATACTAGTAAATGTTGACGGATTCAACTTTTAATTTTAAATTTTAAACATAAATTATGCAAAAATTCCCTCACAATGAGAGTAAGTACTAAGTAAAGCCCTAAATCAGGCTCCATACTAATATCAACCGACTCCTATTGAAAATACATTTTTGAGATCTATTTCCTATTTAATTTTTGAAAATTACTACCATAGACTCGGACTCCCTTTTAATTTTCTTTAGAGTTAAAGACATTGCTTAAGATATTGTTATAAACAAAATATCAAAAATACAATATAAAGGCCTTGTACTATACAAGTATAAATAAAAAACGTATTTTTATGATTTCTATGCGGCAAATAATGTGCCAATCTCCAGAAAGTGAAGTTTAAATTTAACTAGCTTTCGCCCGCGGCTCCGTATGCTCCGTATAAATGAATTACAAAACAAAAAATAGTAATGTTCTTCCAGACTATCCTTTACATCTATACCAAATTTCATCGAAATCCGTTCAACCTTTTAGACTACAAACTCTAACAAACATCCATCTTAACTTTCGCATTTATAATATTAGTACGAAGTATGATTTCTTGCTTTAGATTTATCAGTTATAATTTTAAACATAGTCTAAAAATGTGTTCAATTAGTGCAATCATTTGAACAGCGGACCAATGTGCGTGGTTTCAGAAATTCCGATACCAAACAAAATATCTATATACAGTCGTTCGTTCACCGTCGCGTCTGCGAATAAAATATCTCACTACAAGGCTCCAAACTTTGGCTGATCCTAGACGATAGAGAAAGTGTTTGGGCCCGTTATGAAAACTGGTGGCGTCTTTTCAGTTTGTTCAGGAGCAATAAGAAGGGGATTAGGCGAGTATAATTCAACTTAAGATATTACAGCCCTTAGGAAAGATTTTTGCCCAAGTACTTTCACTTTCTATACTTTATTAAAGTTTTGAATGTTTGCTTACACTTGTGTATTAGATGGCAGACGATTTTTAAATATTTTTGTCGTATTTATTCTTTATCCTTTAACGTAGGTTATACATATCCCTGTACTATTCCAGTAAATTAAATAAGTAACTTGGTAAAATAAATATTACTCACATTTATTTAATTAAAATATGGATTGGATAAAGTCAATTTAAGGTTAACATAACGATAAGCTTGAAATATGAGTTGTTTATATCTTAAGTGCAAAACTAACCGAAGACTTTAAAACAGCTATTTTGGAATACATCCAGCTTTTAATGTCTATTGCAAAAAGATGTATGTCATATTCTATGTAGAAAGTAAGATTTAATAATATTTTACTGTGAATGAGTATATACGTATTATGTGAAGACTTCAATATTATAAATAATAATAAATTCCTAAATGCATTTTCGATGAAAAATATCTCAATTAAAAGAATGTGTTAAAACTTTGAAAATTTAAACAATATATACAAGTATAAAACTACATTTTTAAATTGTAAAATGAACATATTTTTTTGCAATTCAATTATAAATTGAAATATATTACTTTAATGTGTAACTAGGATACGTTATTTTATAGTTAAAATGAAAAGTACTAGTAATTCATAGGAAACTATAACTAGTGAGTCAATTTAAAAAGGAAGCAAGTCCATTGCACAATCCAGTGCGCCGCTCTGGTTATAGCTACAGTTAGCTCGAGCGAAATTGGCCAATTTGTTTATTTGTTTTCATTGGCCTCACTGAACTTGACTCCCTATTATCGCATTCACGGGAGGAAGGAGTATTATCCGATTATTCCGTGGGACCGTCCGGGATTCTGCAGCCGACTTGCGTCTGCTAAAGAGTTCTCACACTACAGCCGTGGCCGGCCGACTGGCTTGTATCAAACTACCCAAAACAACTTACACACGTAGTTATAACAAAACATAAAAATCGTTCTTAAATACTGTCTTCTTTTGGTCGTTCGATTGATGGTCGTCTTTTGTTTATGTTATATTTTCATCTGTACTAATGTACAGATGAAAATTAATATTAATTAAAAAGAGGAAATATTTGTATTAATGTACTTTTGTGTGTATTGAAATAAATCTAATACTGGGGCCGATTTCAAAAATTCTTTAACCTTTACAAAGCTACGTTATTAGTGAGTAACATAGGCTGTTTTTTTAAAATATAAAGCGGCCGAAGTCGCGAGCAACAGCTAGTAACTAATAATCTAGAAGATTTTGTATTAATCTATAATAATATATTATTTTATAATATTATGTTATAAAATAATAGTGCCTTTAGAGTATAGAAAATAGTATTCATTATATTGCAAAGTCTAAAGTACACACGCTTAAGAAAACAAAATCAATTTTCTATGAGTATTATTAAAAGTTTTACTTAGCTTTTAAAAGCTCTGAAAGCAGTGAATCACTCCGTAAAAACTAATAAAGGTATACGCGAGCATAGTGTAAGTAAATTAAACATCACAGACCCGCCAACTTCAAACAAGCCCAACAAGAATTTGTATAGCTAAATAACTCTGCCGCTCTAACGTTTTGATAAAACACTCCACATTTTTGTCCCGAGGATTTCATTCGTCTGGACAAAGATCGCGTTATTGAATTCTTTTTGAGATACTACTGGTTACTACAAGTTTCATTTTCAAATGTTTCAACCAAATAAAATTCTGTTTTTAACCATTTTTTTTAATTTCTTAATATAAAATTTCTTAATATAAAGTTGTACTTCCAACAGGCCTTTATGAAAGATGTATGCCTAATGTTGGAATATAACTTATTAAATTGATTAGAATTGTTCATACTATAAAAGTAATAAATTAGGCATATCCTTGTAGTCATAAACTGTTTCATGCGTTGTCGTGCTCGAATGCACTTCTGCGCATTATTTGTCGACGCCAAAACAACTTCAAGTATTCGAACCCGCGACTTAATGTCTCCAGACGAGACGACGCTGCCGTTAATACGTGTATATGTATAGTACATGCCGAGGTGCGTTCACATAAACGCGCTCTTATTATATGTCATTAAAATGGACTCTTTTAAGTTAATTTCGCTGTGCGCAATTAAGGGCTAAATTGCGTGACATCATGCGCAGTAACGATAGCGACGGTTCGATGCGTCATCGAGACTCGGTCCATTCATACTGGCCCTTATTCCCACAGGCATGCATTCCGCTAAATATTTACATTCCAATACAAAGATTTTATCCAAACTACACGGCCGATCATCAAACAACGCGGACACATACAACTAAAACTTCCCGCAACTAAACTATGTTAAAACACTAAAAAGCTCTCAAACAAATCCGTAAAATATATTTATACCGATAACAATAAAAGCACTCTAGATTCGCGGTAATACAAACAACTCTGCAACACACGCGACTACAATTCTCTACAATTCTCGTTACAAAACGGGAATCGATTCGCGAAAGCTCCACAGCGAAAGCTCCGACGGAAGCACGCAAACGAACACCGGACCTCGCTTCACGCTCTACTGCCGGCGTGCCTCTAACAAAACCACAAAAAAAAAACATCCAGAAACTACCACTACAACTCAAACTACACTTGCACAACTTAAAAAGCTCGCACAAAACTTTCTGCGTTGAGGCGGCCGATACCTTCTCTGGTCGCTCGATCCATCCGCGCCTCCTTTTTTTCTCCGTCTCGCTGCCTCGGAAACACAAGAAGGACGCGCGCGAAAAATAAACAAAAAGGGATTAGAAGTTCGCGATCGCGTCAGTGCGTGTCGTCGGTGCGAACGACACGCGTACACTCGCGGCGGCGGTCGGCGGCAGACTGGCGCGCGGCGGCGGCACGGCACGGCAGCACGGCGCGGCACCGCGGCACGGCACGGCACGGTGCGGCAGCCGGCAGCGGCACACACTCGCCGTTCGTCGCTCACTGTAACGGCTCTCAATTACACCGCGATAACTCGCCGATATTTTACTTTCCATTCAAAATATATCATTTCATTCTCCAAATTTTCTCTTCTTTCAAATAAACATTACTTGAATAGATTAAAGGTGTAATTTATAGTAGTATAAGACGAGAAAAATTAGAAATCGTCATTTAAATTACAGATAGATAACATCAAATTCTTATAAATTTAATTACCAATATTTTAAATTGTGATTTAATTTTTTTAAAGTAAAATAAGAGTGTTATAACGTGTGGTATATGCTAAAAGCGCAGCAGTAGGGGCAAGGCAAGGCAAGGCGAAGCGCACAGCTGCCGCGGCCGCCAATGGCGCGCGGTCACGTGACGCCCCGCGCCCGCACACGCTTGTTTACAAATAATAATAATAGGGACGGTGGCGCCGCCTCTACAGCGCGGCGGCTACGCGCTACGCGCTACGCACAGCTGTCGGTGCATTTGGCGGGATTCGGAACATTCGCTGTTCGCTGATGCTTCGATCTGTTTACTTCGGAGCTTACGATGCCGTGGATCGATGCTATGCTTGTTGTTCAGTCGGCATTACTATCTGCATTGAACTGAGCGATTATAGCATTTTTTTGTTTAAAACCAAAGGGGGAAAATATGTGTTATTTGAAGATTTTAATTTTCAGTAGATGTAGTCTTCATTAGATGATAGTAGTAGTAGAGAAGTTTTAAGTTACATTAAATTTTTATAGCATACTTAGATCGTTGTCGCAAATGATCTGAACTACAGATTAGCTCTCAAATACACGAGTGTAGTGAATAATTCCCGTTATATTCATTTTAAATGAGGTAAAGGTAACAATAACCACCTGCGTTGTAACTCTTCATTGGCAATACGTTGTCAATAATGGAATTATTTAGTCATTTCGCGAGGAGGGTGCAGAACTTCCCCAGTGGTTGTCGGTTCGCGACAGGTTGCTGTTCCGATTGTTTCGGGACCAGGATGTAAGGTGCACAGAGGGTTTGAACCCCAGTGCATGCGTTCACCTAAATATCTCTGGATAGACCCCCTCTGAACCCCTGTGACGTGTGCGACCCCTGACCACGTCTCATTCAGATAAATATACTAATATTTACACTTAACACCACTCATTTGTTACAAATACACCTTTATCCTATACATAGTTGTATGTTAATTACACTAAACTATTCAGGATAATTTAAGTCATTTAAAATTTTCAAAGAAAGTAATTGTTAAAGGCAATCTAAAAAACACATTATTACTTCCTACGGTTTCCAACCAGTTGCTAAGTTGAAGTACAAGATGGATCTTACGTTAAAACAAGGGGACCTAGAACAATAATTTGCAAGAATATATTCGTAATGTCATGGAAAATAATCGAAGGTATTCGATTTTGTAGCGCTCCTGTCGGGCGTAAAGTACAACAAGAAAGCTCGTATAATTGAAGATGAATTTTACGAATATTTTCATGCCAGGCTCAAAATAAACTAATAATAGTTGCAATTGCATTTCGCATTTTTTATTATTGAGTTAAAGCAACCTTATAACCCAAAATAATATTACAGAAAAGCAAAGATCATTCATCACAAGTTATGCAAGTCAGTGTACTTTCACGACACCCGAGGGAGCAGGCTGCATTCGACCACTTGCATCCATCCCTACGAATTCTTAATAAATAAATACTAAACATTATTTTGTATTAGAAATTTCAAAATCGAATAAGTTCGACCAACTCAGGGCACTTCTACAGAGGTTCTATAGCCTGCGAAAAATTATTTAGTATTCTATAAGTTCTTTCAGATTATGTTCTAAATCTACGTTGAATTTCAAATCCATTGAGTTCTTTATATACGTAGTAACAAATAACCATTCATGTCAACTTTCGAGAAATAAGATGGTTTTAAAAACCTTTTTTTTTTCAAAATAGCTTTTGTAACGTTTTGCCCGCGACTCTATTCGTGAAGAAATAAAAACAAAAGTAAGTAGCCTATGTTCTCTTGTAAACTATCATCTACAATTATGCCAAATTTCATCAAGATTCGTTCAGTATATCTATTTAACTTTTATAGTATTAGTAAGGATTAGTCTATCAGTATTCAAACGGCTAGTTTGTGAACTAACCGCGACTCGTCTGAAGATTCTTTGGGATGTAATATTCGCTGGCGGCGGGCCCACTAAATCGATTGCCAGTTCTGCTGCCCCGTCTATGATGAGTCATACAATTTTCACGAAATTTCACTCACAATAATATGTTTATTTCTCTTTATTACTACTACTTCTATCTGTCCGCTTACTCATAAATGATGACTAGTTTTTGTTGGATTTTTGTTTAACATTTCTATTAGAGATCGGTTATGTACGATGAGTGTAACGTAGTAGCGAATTCTGTATTACTTTTCGGGCGATTTAAATCTAGACCATATATGGACACTTTTATGTATCTGTAAGAAAGATAGGTATTACAATTTACATAGGATGAATACGAATTAATAAAATAATATAAAAAGCGTCAGTTAATTCTAAAAGTAATTTTAGTTGAGGTGCCAAAAATCTGAGACTTAAACGAATAAGGGAAATCCGAACGCTTGATCTTTCGATTTAGAATCTTTTATAAAGTTTTTATATGAGTTAAGTAGTTTCAGTAAATTCTAGGTTTTTAGTTTAAGTGGCGATAATATCATGGTGGTAATTACTATTTCTATATTCAGAGTTAAAAAAAATTAACAAGTCTACATTTTTAATTTAACAAATTTATGTCGTGTATGAAATTTCTTTTTAATTAGTCTGAATGATGCCTCTAATAAGAAGCATCATTGAGGCCACATTTCTGGTGCGTAATTACACAACCGACGTTGAAACTCGTTCAAGCTCAATAAAAAACTTAGTTATGCTCCATCATATCCCTTTTCAAACACCGGCCGAGCATTCCGAAGTGCGAACGTGGAACGGGACCGAATCAAAAATTAAAAAGGTTGCAACGCGTGCAAACCGCGCTCTTGCATCGCGCCGCGCCAATTTCATTGCTACAAAAGTGCGTAATATCGATTACTGGCTCCCTCGCCCTCAGGCCGTCTCTTTCCTACGACGCACGACGAACTCACCGGACCAATAAAAGCGTAAATTTGTTCGCACCACGAGCGCGGACCCTGTGCAATAAGCGTACGCGCCATTTTGACTTCGCCAGGAGCGACTTAGGACCTTTCTGCATTATCCGCTGCGTCCCCCGCCGTCGTCGCCATGGCGACCGATCTGTCACACGCACAGAACATAAAACGCAGCATTGATTTTTTCCCCGCTTCCTCTTTACTTTTACGCGTGTCGAGCGACTTTTTGCCTGGATTTTTATTTTTAAAAGTGCGAGTTTTGGCGCTCGCCGCGCTCGCTTTTAGACTTATTGTAATATCAGAACATTGAAACAGGAGTTTTGAGGCATGAGTGCTATTATTCTTCTAGTCATCTTAAACGCTCGCTTTGAAAGGTTTCTTTTAAATGAAGTATAAAATTTCTGTTTTGTCGAAAACTTTTGTGTATTTATCAGTATATGTATGATTTTCACAGCAATGCTGTGAAATTATTGTCTGTTATTCCGCTTCTTTTTAGTGAGTAGTAAGAATCCAGTATATTCAAAAAACTTAAATCGTTTTCGGTACTTTGCACATTAAAGCAATTTCCAATACTTAAGAAAAAAAACATACAAACGAATTGAGTACCTCCTTCTTTTGGGAAGTCGGTCAAAAATGAAACGAGTGCTCTTTGTTGTTTTCTTAATTTAATGAATAAATGTTTTGTATGTATAAAAATAATAAATTCAAGTTTATATGTTAAGGGTAAATTTGTTAAGGTAGGCTCTGTAGGCCCCAGGGTGCGGGCTGAGGGTTGAGGTCTCAATCCCTCACAGATGTGGCGATTTCCACCCTCTTATCCGTCGTTAACTCGATTCAAGGAAAATATGTTGTCTTAAGGGAGCTAAGCAACATGAAAATCGACTAGCGAATCCCATTCTTAAGAGGGATTTTCCCCAACATTTTGTAAGAAAATAATATTGCTCATTACCTGAATAAGCAAAATAATACACAATGCGGTATTAATTTTCACGACATAAGATCACATCCTTAGTTAAAACTAAACTTTACCTAGATGTTTTAACTTGTCATTTTTCACTTTATCAGAAGGGTGAAGTTTTGTTAATAGCTGCCATCGAACTAGTTGACGGGTTCATAAGTTTGTTATTTTTAACTATGTATCAAAAATATTAAGTAGTCTTATATTTTGGTTTGTTCTCATCATTATCGTCATCATCCTTTATCTGCCTACTTATTCTCTCGATTCGATTTCTTCTCGAAGACTTTTAATAATTATGTATGTACTAGCTGTCGCCCGCGACTCCGTCCGCGTGAAATTAAAAAAAATACAAAAGTAAGTAGCCTATGTGTTCTTCCTGACTATCCTCTACATCTATACCAAATTTTATCGAATTCTGTTCAGCCGTTTAGGCTACAAACACTAACAAACATCCATCCATCCATCCAACCATCTATCTAAACTTTCGCATTTATAATATTAGTATGATTAGAATGAAAGTAAATGTTTTTGGATGGTGTTCGAAGTTGAAGAATCGATTTACGTTAATTTACAACAATATGATTAATTTTACTCCCAATCTTTGTTTCTATGTATGTTTTTAAATTTCCCTTCTTTGGGTTCTCTTAAAATAAAACTGCCTTTCTTTTATACGTCATTTATTTCTATTTTTACACAGCATAATAATTTACATTAATACATTTAAATCTATTAATAGACCCGATTTTTATTATTGCTCTATTAACTATACTAAGTACACAGCTCTGATCTTAATATGAATACGTTACAAACCGTATTCATATTAATTATTTGTGAAAAAGAATATTACGAACATTTTAAAATCATTTAATATGAAATTACATTCGAATTGTAAATTATCTTATTATAAACAAGTGTCAAAAAAGGGTAAACAAAATTTTATAAGTTCTGTTTAATTTCAAAACACTATAAAATTGTGAATTGAGTATAAAAATTTAATTCTTTACAAATATCCTATATCATTTTTAATACATTGGATAATACTCAGTAATTAGGATGCTTCACGTAATTCTCTATAACGTAAAGGCAAAACCATATTTAATTACTATTTTTTTAATCTAAACATAAGATGTCATGTCAAAAAAAAGTTCCAATAATATAAAAACCTTGAAACAATAGTCACATAATAATTGCTTACGGCGCCATCTAGTATTAAGTAGGGGAAAAACAAGGATGCCAAATACTTCAAGGACGGGGATATTACCACAGTGACTGAATTTTCTTGAAGCTTCAATTATTGTTGACTATGGTGCACTGACAGCAGCTGGGTATCCAAAACAAATCCGTGTAGAGTGTCTGACCGCTCGTTTCCAGTGCAACTAAACGCTTCTGAATGTATTTTTGTTCGCAGCGAGAACTATATCCTAGAGGTATTGTGCACAAACCATTACACTCAGTAGACCTGAAACAAAAGTAAATTAAAAATACAGAAAACAAATAGTTTTATTTCGTGTTGTTTATTTTCGCTATTCGATCATAGATGGCGCTAATCCCTAACTTTATAAAAAAATATGTAATAGATGGCGCTGCTTTCAATTTAAATTTGCAAAGTAAATAAAATAATTCAATAGTATATATCAAACTTACGCGCAAATTTCAGCGCGCACCAGTTGTGTCATATTGTCAGCCATGTTAACGACATATCTCCAGTTGCCCTTGTTGTTGAGCGCCGCCCGCGGGGTGATGAATTGCGTCCTAACTCGGCACAACTCTTGTGTATTGTCCTGCGCTTGTCGCCGAGGTCGTTCAGCAGAGCTGTCCTCGCTGCAAAAAGAGAAATATAACATTATTTTTTATTTATGAAATTGCCACCACATCTACTTTGATAAAAAGAATGAATGATCGTATAACTAAACATGAACTTGGTGAATGAGTAAATAATATTGAACTAAATTATATACTTAGCCAGTCCTAATGCTATCCTGAGAGCCTCAGCGCCGGTCAACTTCCTCTTGGAAGCAGCTTGCACCAGTTCGGCGTTGCGGCGCCGGCGTACCGTGGTTGTGTGCGCCGGAAACGATATCGACCGTTGGATCGTCACACCATCAGACCTGGAGGGTGTCATATACCTGGAAAATCAATATAAAATGTGATCATGACACTGAAATTATTTAAAGTTGTACTGCATTGTACAATAGATGTCGCTATAACGAATAATATTTC
This sequence comes from Papilio polytes, assembly GCF_000836215.1. NCBI lineage: Eukaryota > Metazoa > Arthropoda > Insecta > Lepidoptera > Papilionidae > Papilio > Papilio polytes. The sequence continues at coordinate 1,313,987 of NW_013524901.1, forward strand.
GATTAAAATGTTTTTTTCTAATTTATTTGAAAACAGATTTATGCGAGTTTCAATATCCCACTTGTATATAACAACCAACATTTTTTTACTCTCCTTGAAATAGATGAAATGGAGGTTTCAACTGAGGGTAAGGAGTAGAATCATAATTAACAAAAAATGCAAATAGACTTACTTCCACCATTCGGTAGGATTGTATTGAGTGACGCTGTCGGAGTCCGGTTGTCGAAACCACTCGACATCATACCCCGGGTACAAGTTAGGCTCGTTCAAGAAGCCGTGGTTGTAGCCCGGCGAGTGCGGAATCAATGTATGATGCCTCAAGCCCTTCTTGGTGTAGTCGTACTGACGATTGCGGTTCCAGTAATTGCCACCTGAGACATAATCGTTGAAGCCAAGCTTGGTGTTGTTAGCTGGGAGGTACACGTTGTATGGGGATGGGTCGACTGATGACGGCGGCTGCAATGACGTCTTATCGGAGAAGATGTCTATAAAGTAAAAGCATAATGTTATAAAAATATTTAAATTGGACTTGAATGCTTCATTCATAAGCCTTTCATTAAAAGGTTGGATGAATTAGAATCTATACTGATATTATAAAGAGGAAATATTTGTATTTTTGTATGTATTGAAATAACACAAAAACTACACTACAGGTTTTAAAATTTTTTTCACTATTAGAAAGCCTAATTTGGCTGTAACATATTTTTTTTTAAATTTCATGCGGGCAAAGTCTTAAGCAACAGCTAGTGAGTAATAAGATGCGTTTATTGTCATTAATCATATCCTAGCAGAAGGGTCGTTTTACTTGGTATGGTTTTATGAAATGTCAGTAGATTATCAAAGTACCTGGTGTGAATCGACCATGATACTTATGCACGTCCTTGTGGTGATGTGTGGTCGTCAGAGGGTCGTGTACCAGCGAGATATGGTCGACGTGTGGCAGCGAGTTAGGTCCGTAACTGTACGGATAGCTGCCCTTCTTTTTAGCGTCGAACTCGTCTCGGCTCTCATCAGTCAACAGCGTCCGGATGTCGTACTGTCCCGCTTCTATCAATTTGTGGATCACGTGCCTGAAAGAGATAGTTATATTTTGTGAGTACACTTCATTGTTGTGGTTGTAACAAATCTTCCAGTCCAGCAAATCTAATCATACTTTCTACTTTCCATCTTCAATATTTGTGATATTCTAGACTAATATTGTTGAATTGACTCACTCCGGGTAAGGTTCCGGGTGCAGGCAGTATGTGAGGCCGGGCTGGGCGCAGGGCGGATTTCGGCCGGGCGGCGCGGGTTCGAACCCGCACTGCTGGCCGTAGGGGCAACTGTACCCATCTCCGCCGCTTACCAACCACACTATCTGTAACACGATAACATAATTGGTTTAAAATTAAAATCAAAATGTCTCTATGCGAACTAAGCTTGTAATTTAGACGTCTAAAAGATGTTAGTGTTGTAGCTACTACTCGTACATTAGTCGGTATTTGACTAGATTACTATACTAGTGTGAATTAGGTATAAAGGACTGCTTCACTTTCACCACAGATAATGTAACATACTAATTAAAAGTTTAAAAAAAATTAGAACACTAATATTAGTTTACACTAATCTAAAATATAGAGCATATGGTGGCTAAAAATCAGTGACTCTCTGAAAGTTTGAAAAACTGAAGTCACGACTATAAATACTTCAGTTAAGAAACACAAAAGAGTTTTTATTGTGTTCAATTTAATTTTCAATCTGAATGAGGACTTAAATAGCCACTTACAAATCATACCAGGAATTTAAAAAAAACTAAATTCGGTCATACTACGCTGAGTCATAGACAAGGCATAATATTTGGCACCACCTGTGTCATTAGCTTACGCAGTCCGGTCTGGTCTCGCCTACATACAAGCTGACACCTTTCTCAATAGACGCGATTTAGTTAATACAATAGAATCGTACAATCGATCTGTACGTGTGATAAATTGAGTCACAATAAGGGTACAGTCTCACTGCAAGCGGTTAGCGAATAATATTTGCAAAAAAATTTTTGAAAAGAAAAAAAATACTTTAAACAAAAGGCTGATAGTTTTAGTAATTTTAACATGCGATTTTCTTATTTTTCTGAACTTTCAAGCAATATATCAATGACTCATACTGGCTTCACTGCAACAGGCAATTTTCTCATATGCATTTTACATTCTGACCCAAGTAATTATTTTACTTAGAAGAATGTCCCAGCAACGGATACCTAATTGTAAAAATGCGTGATTTTAAGTTATAAACAATTTACTTATTTAAAAAAAACATAAGAGAAATGTTTCTCTTATACGATACTAGCTGTTGTTCGCGACTTCGTCAGCGTGGAATTAAAAAATAGCCAAAGCTACTCACCGATAACGTAGCTTTTAAATGGTAAAGGAAATTTTAAAATCGTCCTAGTATTTTTTGAGTTATTTCAATACACACAAAGATCCAAAAATACAAATCTTTCCTTTGTTATATTAGTATAGATATAGATATAGACAAGGTTAATATTAACATTATGAAAAACGATTTAATAGGACGGTACGAAAAAACACTAATTGTCTTCAACGTTAATTAAAACTTGTATGATTAATTTTGATTTTTAGTCTGTGAACAGTGTTTAAATACTTCCTCGTCCGGTGACAGTGTGGCCACACACCGGAAGCCTTGCATTCAAGTTCATTCTCCGCGTAGCCCCCGGCCCCCGGCCAACGGCTGACTTTTAAAAAACTATTGTCAATGTCAATTGCAGTAACCGAATGTCATGAAACAAAGCACCAAGTTCTATAAAGTTAAACATGAATCTTCGATTAACAATTTACTTGTACATATTTATAGAATTGGTTACTCGAATACATTGTGCTAATATATGTGAAAATTTCATTATGTGTATACCGACAGGTAGCCTAATCTATTATTTGTGTGATTAATCCATTTATTTCCAAAACTAGCTGTCCCCATCCGCATGAATTTATGAAAATTTTACTTTATCATTTACATTTGTCAAATTACCAATAGCAAATGTCAAAATGACATGACATGACAAACCTTGATAATCTTCCTTCCTTGATTTTGGCAGCAACTTATGGTCTCTTTTCCACATTAGGGTTTTTATCCAAAATATTTACCCCCTAGTTTAATGGCGTGAAAATATATAGCCTAAAACGTGACGTAAATGCTGGGCTTTTTATTAAAAAGATAATTATTCAAAAATATGGTGTAATTGCTGACATCTTAGGCAACAAAGAAGTGTGTGTTTACGCTTTATTATAATAGTATAGAGTATAGATCTGTAACAAGTTTATTAGCAAATAGAAATCCGCCCTAGCTTGGCCTTGGTGACAAAAAGTCTCATATCTTTTCTGTTATTGTTATACCCTTTCCAATGAAGTAAAATTTAGCCTACATTACTCAGTGACAATGAAGCTTTCTAATGGTGAAATAATTTTTAAAATCTATTCAACTTTGGGAGCCTATTCAATGCAAACAATCAATTAAATATATCCTCTATATAGCATTAGTATACATTTATTACAGCACATAAATAGATTTCTATATTTATGTAGCTCCTATTTACCGTTAGCTAAACCCTTTGTAAAACACAAATAAATAACTCATCACAACTAAGGAAATTTGTTCTAAGACTTTAAAACTTAGGAACAGGACGTTATAGCGAAAAAGTACGAACTTATGTAACTAATGCGTATGTTATCGGAGAGTGCTAATCCATTATTCAAATGGCAAGGATAGTTTTAGAAGTTCGTTGAACTTTACTATTAGATTTGTCGGTTCCTTGCAAACCGTGCGGGAAACCGTGAGAAGTGTCAGCGATATGCGGGCAGCGTCAGATTACTCGTTAAGCCACTTTCGTTTGTGTGTGCTGCATACATGATGTGGTGACACCTTTATTGCTATCTTTTATAGCTTCCTCGAACACCATTGTCAAACGACTTGCATAGATCAAATGCCCTCTATAAATGCCTATAAAACATGGTGTTTTGTACCTATTTGGTTTTCCATTTTGGCGTTAGAAGATGCGGTTAGTAACAATGATTATAGTTGTCAGTGAAAGCAATAAGTGTTTAATTGGAATGAAGCAAAAGCGTCATTTATGTATATTTATAGGTGTACGAATTATTTCAGGTCAAATCTTGCCAATAGTCTTTTGAACTAACAGACTAATTCTCTATAACCGATGCAAAATATTGAGCAAGTTTGATGAAATACATTGCAGTGAAAAAGTGATTAACTTCACACGTATGTTATTGATGAGTGTAATTAGGTTATTTTGTGTCGACATCGAGAGAATGTACCTTTTATAATACAATTATTAGTAATTATTGCTATTCATTAAGTTGGTTTTATTTCTGCTAATTACAGTATTGAATAAGGAAATGCATGTATCATTTTGCGTGGTATGCCGCAAGAAATTAATATTTATTTATTTTAATTAATCTTAATATAACGTCTTAGTCTAGTGCTTAATTTTGCTATCATATTCCACTTCGCTTTCTAATTTCACTAGCTTATTTTTTTACATAAAAATGTTACCTATCCTTGCCTCTTAATAAATTAGTACTTTGACTTTTTTGTGAAATTCAATCATTTTCTGGTGATATTTATTTAATTATAAGTTTCATGGCGAATACATGTACAGTCTTCACAGCAATTTGTTATTATTTTATTATAATACAAATTAATTTTCTAAGTTAAGTTTGAAGATTGTACTTTCGTTAAAACGTTATAAACTTTACAACAAACTAAGTTATTAGACAATGTGTTGTGTAACAAGTATGTAAATACTAGATATGATAGACTTATCTGTTACGATGCTCTCCCAAGAACATTATAATTATGCAAAAAGTAAACCGGAACTATCAAAGGTGTTACGCCTGTGAACTCGCATTGTGATGTTACAGACTTGTAGAATGAGATTACAAGATGACTAATGTTTATTGAGTTAAAGTTTGACATACCAATTCGTTCACATAGTTTGTCTTTTTTACCGACTAATGCTGAAGTTTCTATTTTTATCATTAGTTACCTAGTGATTCATTAGCTGCAAGTTAACTTCAAAGGAGTAAAACTGGAGTTACGTAGTTCGGAAACGCATTTCAAGAATTTATCGAACCAAAAATACTAGCGAATGGTTAAAAATCGCTGGGAAACTGGCCATAGGACGGTAACATGATTAACGGCGATGTACATAATAGTGCGTATGTATATGTTAGGTGTCTTCTCGTATTGTCAATTATAGAATAACAGCCAGTCAAGCATTTTGTTTTTTGGTTTATAAATACTAGCTGTTGCTCGCCATTTCGCCTGCTTGGAATTACAAAAAAAAATAGTAAAAATGTAACCTATGTTACTTAGTGATAACATAGATTTTATATAGTGCAAGAATTTTTGAAATCGGTCCACTAATTTTTGAGTTATTTCAATACATGCAAAAAATCTAAATCCAAAAGTACAAATCTTTTCCCTTTACATTATTAGTTATTAAAGTATAAATAAAGTTAAGGATATCTTAATAATTACATTATAAACATTCATCAAAAAGCATGAAAATTTACAACCATAAAGTTGTTTGAATCGGTGCATAATTCTTTTAGCAAATCACGTATTAAGAAAGTTACGATATAAAAAACATAAACACGATCGTAAACACATTTACAAGCGAAACCAGAAGATAAGGACGGATGCTTTCTTGTTGAGCGACGAGACGCGGCCACGTGTTGTGAAACAAACCGAGTAAACAAAACATTTCGAAACATTATTCAATAGCAGAAAATAATGGTCAAAACTGTAGTATATCTTCAATACTTAACAAATTGCAATACCTGAGTAGCACAAAAAAGAAGCGCCATTAGCCCAATACATAAACGAATTGCTTAAGGATTACACGATCGTTGGTTCGATTCCCGTCAATCGTCTAGTGTTCCATCCCAGTGCAAGCTTAGAGAATTAGACGGTTACCAGAAATATTAGTAAATTATAACTAGTCTACTCATATTAAAAGAAAATAAAATAATATGATTCCAGTGACGGCACCAAATATCAAACGTGAGTTGAGACGTCTTTGATTCTTTTAAGATAACGTCCCACGACAGTTTAAGCAATTTAATATAATTCCAGTTTACAATTATGTTATTTCTATCAAGTTGTTGATGTAAATTGGTTGTTTTTTTAATTAATTTATACAAGATACCGAGAAGGTAATAGTGGGTGTTATTGTTTATTCAAAACTGTTGCATTTGCGGTATAATTTTAAATATTTTTTTATAAAGTATTGAATTATTTTGTTCTTGGAAATGTTAACGATACGATTTATCATTGATTGACGTATATGTTACTATTACAAGCAATTAAAAAACGAATCAATTCTGACGATATATTTAATCTGTGCTTAATTAAAGTTTTTATTATGATACGATTCTAGTTATTTTTTTTTATAAATTCTCCTTATAGACTAAAAATTTAAGACGGTCAAAGGTAGTAATTAATAAATATACTTACGCCTATTATTTCAAACAGTAGGATCCAGATAGTATGTATTTTCATCCTCCAAAATGTTACACTGTTTCAACTACAATTTCGTGTTATTTTAATAAATCTAATTAATTCTATTATTTCTATTATTTCAGTTCTATTCCTGCCGTAATATTGTCAATGGCTGAGTCGAAATAACCTTCTATAACCGGTGTCGGTACAAGAATAATTATTATCTCATTTCAGCCACTAATGAATTAACTCTAGATCTGAAATAGCGAGCCACGCCTTCACAATTAGACTCGTGACCAGACCGCGGCCGAACGAAAGCGACTGGCCAAGGATACTTGCGTACAGAAGTGCCTAAGTCACTTCCGACTTAGCGACACAAATGCTAATTCACGAACCCTTCATTTAGCCTTGCTAATCAAGCACGCGCGATTGTCGCGAATGATTTAATATCATTGTCCTGTCATTCGGCTTCATTTGTTTGTATTAATTTTATTAATGCTTTGTCTTTTTTGTTCTGATTCTTTAATGTTGGCTTAAATAAAATTTCGTTGTACAAAACACTTTTTTGTGTGTTTGTACTTGTGTTATTCTCAAAATTGGCTTATGGAATGTAACAATACAAACTGTAAACAGGACATATTTTTATAGGTTTATGATTATTGAAAAAAGACATCATCGATTTTAATCAAAGTTTTAGTAAATCGTACACAAGTGACTAGTTGGATTTAAACTCTTAACTACAGGACTGTGTAAAAATGCCTAAGTATCCACACGTAGTTTAGATATGTTTACGTATTTAATAACCACTTTATTTTACTGTATGTTATATTAAATATTGCAACTTCCAGGTAATAAATATTTCTGTAACTTATCCTTAAGAATAACTTAAGTTATTGACACTTGGAATTTGCTTTACATTTATGTTATTATAGTTATTGACAAGTTTTATGTCTTAATGTGCGAGAAGAAAAAAGTATCGTCACGGGCAAAAGTGTTAATTTTAAAAAGATTAAAAATGACAACCTTTATCTCGATGTATTTTGTAAAAGAAATAGACGATCTATTTTTATCAAAAAGACAATTTTCTTAATAACAAGATTTGCAGACGTAATATTTTTTATAAACTAGAAAAGAAAACCGGTTTTGATTCTTCTTACTTTTACGTTAGGCCATTTCGCTAGAAGTAAATTAAAGTTTTGCAAAACAACTTGGAATTTAAGTTACTACAGAAGTTCTACAACATCTAAGGGATAAAGAATATGATGTGAAAAATTTCACAAGTAGGCTAGGCTACAAGGAAAACTGTATTGTTGTAATAAGTACATAGAAGTGTTACTCAAATAGAGGGGCCAACGATTACACGCTTATTGCATTACACATCCGACTTGCGTTAGGTAAGCGCAAGCACTTTTGTGCGCGACTACCCAGCCTTGCTCCACTTGCATATCGTTTGGGGACAAAGACTCGGCCGCGAATGTTAATTTATCAGTATCCTTTCTATTGCTTACTCATGCACTTGCTCGACTTCTAATTCGATATCTAATGTGTGAAATGCATTAACTACATTTTGCCCGCGACTCCGTCCGCAAGAAATAAAATTAGTAATCTATGTGTTCTTGCAGACTATGTTATTTATCTGTGCCTTTCAGCGACATTCGTTAAGCCTTTCTATAGTACCATCATCAATCCATCTAAACTTCGAATTTTGGAAAGGTAACAAAAAAGAATTTAGGAAACATTATGGATATGTAATTTTTATAGTAGTTACTTATTTAACTATTCATTTTATAATCATGAGTTTTCACTGAATACCAGAAGACGTTTTCTTTACTTAAACGACAAGGATACGGACGACATCATGTTTTGCAGCAATGGAAACGCCCTTCAAAAAGACACGGTCACGATACAAGTTCAACACACTCGGTTACTGTCGTATATCTTATTTACATAATATAATTCAATGCTATAAAAAGTTTTAATAATTTCGTATTTTGATTGCCTTATCTAGATGAAACATATCCGGGATTAGTCTAAAAGTATCAACAGACGAATCAAATGACAGTCGCCAAATAGATTCAATTGTTTAGAATCTAGACAAATGAATATGCAGAAAATTTACATACATAGAAATATACATAAATATGAACTTACATACGCTTGTAAAATGTAGTTTTTGATGTGAATGCAGTAAAGTCGATCGTTTGTCATGATGCCGAGCTTAGTTTGAGAGGTGTCTAATTTTAATCCCTTTCCCGTGCTACCCTTGCTTTAAGAGGAAGGGATGGGAAGGAAAAGTGGGAAGGAAGGGGAAATATCCTCTTTACGTGTGTCCTCCTCCGTCGATTAAGGGTAGGCAACGCATTTGCAATTGCGGATGTCTATGGACAGCGGTCGCATTTCGGCGGTTTCAGGTGACCGCTTGCTCGTTTGCCGCCTCTTAATATAAAAAAGTAGAACTTGCAAATTCTTTTCACAATTAAAGCTCGATTTGTGCTTTTAAAAAGAACTGTAACGACTTGATAAATTGTCTGAAGGTTGTCGTGTCGTGCTCTAATTACGATTTGTATTGTCATTAAGTCGTGTCAAGATACAAATCTAATTATGCAACTATTTATATAATGAGTTGTCATATCCTATAATGATATCGATTATCTGATATATTCGATAGTTATTATAGAATGTGCACGAAATCCTTGTTAGCGCGGTGCAATTAGCATAGGCATTGCCGTTTACTTTTAATTAGATTACTAAAACTACGCCATTATTAGGACCCGAAATTCATTGCTAGCTAAAATTGGCTTGCATTGAAATGCCACATTAAAATAATGACATAATTTCATTAAAAAAAATACTTTTTTATTTGGAGACACAAACTTTAATTCTTACTAGATTTGTTAATATAAATGCGAAAGTTTAGATAGACGGATGTTTGTTAGAGTTTGTAGTCTTAACTGACGAACGGATGCCTATGAAATTAGGCATAGGTGTAGAGATAGTCTGGAAGAACACATAGGTTATTTATTTGTTTCTTTATTAATTTAATTATTTTTTCACTACAGTTAATATACATATATTTAAACTATACTAATACAAAATTTGTGTAAGGGCAGCCTTATTGCTATAAGCAAATGTTAGTTACGTTTTCTTTTTATTTTTAATTTTACGTTTACGGATGGATGGATGAAGTTGTTTATTAAATAACTTGCTTTAAAGTCTTCTATTAGATGTATAAAAACACTTCATACTATACAACACTTAAATTTATGTCACAGGCTGCGTGTAAACGGCATGTCAGTTGAATTATGTCCAAGGTTTAATTCAATAAAAAACCTATTAAGGAAGTGAAATATTTTTCAACGACGCAAAAAATCTTTGCACTGTTGTTACAATTTAATTAACTAAACGGCAATAATTCTAAATTCGTTCTGGCAGCCGGAACAGAACCAGACTATGCTATTATAAAACTGAATAATTTAAATTGTTTAATCACACTAGTAACAAGACAACGTAATTAAGATTTTATTTACTAGCTTTTAAATGTGTACTTCCAGGCTATCCCCTATGTCCATACAAAATTTCATCCAAATCAGATCAGCCGTTTAGGCTAGAAACTCTAACGTACATCCATCCATCCATCTAAGCTTTCCATTTGTAATATTACTAACTTTCGCCCGCTACTCCGTCCTCATGGAATTAGAAAAAAAGTAAGTAGCCTATGTGTTCTTCCAAACTATCCTCTACATCCATACCAAATTTCATCCAAATCCGATCAGCCGATTAGGCTACAAACTCTATCAAACATCCATCCATCCATCTAAACTTTCGCATGTATTATATTAGTATACATATATAGGTATATAGTATGAAGGTTAAATTTTCTTTGATAAAAGCAAGTCATTGTTAATATTCTACGTTTCTCGCTTGATGTATTTATTTATCTCGTTTTTACGATTTAAATCTTCACCAAGTTTAATTGAATGGCAAAATCGGAATTCATGTTAACGTTTCTCTAAATTCCGCCGCTTGAATATCATCTAAGGCTGCCGCGCGCCCGTGAACTTGTCGACACACAGTTTCTTTTTTTATTCGACATATATTTACGATATGGCAAATACTGTTTAAATAATTTAGTAAATACTTAAATGATTCAGGTGTATTTTGTTATTAATTGTAAAGAAATTATTGCGATAGAAAAAATGTATTTATTAGGAAAAGAGTATAATTTTGAAACAGATTTTTGCGTTATACTTAAAATATTGACTGTCCTTGAATTCTACGTAATTTGAGCTTCATACTTGTCTATACTTATATTAAAAATATATATTTTTTTGTATGTATTGAAATAACATAAACTACTAGGTTGATTCCAACAATATTATCACCATTAAAAACCTATCAGTGGGCTAGGCTATATATTTTTTTAATTTCACGCAGATGAAGTCGCTAGCGGTAGCCAGTATACAAACAAGTTGATTTTAGTAACATAACTATTTATGCAAATTAAGAACAAAGTACGTAATTATACGAATTGTGTGATGTATTTTCGTTACAATCATTTTGAACATTTACTACAGCGGAATCGGAACGTAACTATCGTTTTGCTTATCTCTATCTGGTTTGTCTGGAATGTTCCTAGGTGAAATTTGGTGAAATCTGTATTTTCCATTAAAATTAGAAAGATTTTAATTAAGCAGCATCGCTTTGTACCGTCCGCTCGCTGATCAATCATTCCTTCTTCTGTTTAGGAATTTATTTAAATTTTTTAGTCGGCAGTATATTTTAGATCAGTAGTGATGTATTTAAACTTATCGATAAACAAAAGCAAAGGTCAGAAGTAAAAAAAACATACCAGAAATAATCGATTCATAAGTAAATTATGGTTTTTATTAAGTGATTTAAAAAAAAAGTATTAGAGCGTGCGAAAAAAAATAAATGATCAACAAAACAAGCTAAAAAGGTGAGCCAGGCCCGTGTCAAATACAAGTATCTGGATATCCCTCGACACAATTTTGAAAGTTAATTAATTTAAAAAATGTAATCTAATAAAACTTTTTTTCAAATAACAAGTAGCAGTTCTTTGTCAGTATCGATAAAGTATATGTCCCAACCCTACGACAATCAAGAAAATTGATTAAATGTTGTAAATCTTCGGCTTCGAATGAAAGCTAGTCTCATAATTTAGCGGTCTTATAATATGACAGATGCGCGAGTAAATATTACATTACGTGATAAAAGTTGTAAGAACAAGTTAATAAAACTAAAGAATGTTACGTTTATGTTAAAGTATGAAGGTAAGAATAAGTATTTGTAATTGATTACATAAAATAATTTAATTAAGTAGTATAAGAGGTTAATCTGAAACTTATCGAAATAATGCATTTAATTTGCTTTCAAGTACCACTGGTTTTAATTTGATATAAAAACATGTGAAGATCTTAAGTTAATCTTTTTTTAAATGGCATCAAGGTTACTCAAATAGCTGGTAGCCGAGTTTCACTTGACAACATCTTCATTAGGCGTTAACTCGACTTAAGCAACAGCTCGCACTCGACATTACGAATGTACTTTCACACATATTTCAAGGACGCTCAATTGCTTCAAGTACACAAGCGACAATTTGAAAATTTGCACAACAGAATCATCATTTGGCGTAGCATTGCACTCGTTAAGTGACGAAATTGTCATATTGAATACATGATTATATCGTCACCTTTTTAACTACGGATAGATTTTAAATTAATTTCAGGATTTCGTATCGTTGATGCGGAAGGCGGGTGACCGCATTCTGTAAAGATATTGGAGAAGATCTTTGTGCAACAGTGGGCCGATAAAGGCTGTTGATAACGATGTAGCCCAAATTACGCCTTCAATATAATTTTCATTAACCTAAATTATACGATAGACTTTATTAAAATAATAAATAAAGAAAATAAATTCCCGACTTATGTATAACTAGCTGTTCACGTGCGGTTTCATCCGCATGAAATTATACATTTTTTGTTTGCATTTGTCAAATTCTAAATTGCAAATGTCAAAATACCAATTACCTTACTATGACAATCTTGCTTTCTTGATGTTGGCAGCAACTTATGGTCTCTTTCCCACATTAGGGTTTTTATCCAAAATATATATCCCCTAAGTTTAATGGCGTGAAAATATATAGCCTAAAGCGCGACGTAAGTGTAGGGCTTTTTATTAAAAAAAATAATTATTCAAAAATATGCTGTAATTGCTGAGATCTTAGGCAACAAAGAAGTGTGTGTTTACGCTTTATTATAATTGTATAGATAAATAAAGAAAATGAATTCCCGATTTATGTATAATTAGATTAGTAGACATTGCCTTCCCCCATATATCAAAATATACATCGTAATTAATTTAGTAGGTAATGAAAGAATAAACATTGGATTACACGGATTAATATTTAGAAATAAATTAAATTAGGCTATGAGAATGTTATCAACACTTTAGTTAACCTTTTAAGTAACAAGTAAGCGGCATTTGTACACCACTCAGCACGCAATGCGACATCCATCATTGCTAAGTACACAACGGTTAGCTTAGATTGCTTACTTAAATGTTTACGAGAATGTAAAACATTCTAAGTTACATTTTATAATGTAACTTAGACTGTTTTAACCTTAAAGATTTAAAATAAAACATTATTTATAAAAAACAATGTATTTTAAATAATTTAACGTATATTAAAAAAAAGTTATCATTACAACGCTGGGGTTATTTATTGGTAACACTTTAAAAAGTACACGTAAAAACAAGATAACCCAAAACCATTCCGTGAGTCAAATTTTCATTATTTATAAATATTTCTTGTAACCATAATAAGCTCAAACCTTGTGCTAACCCGGCCCACGATCGCTAAATCGGTAATACAGATGCCAGTAACTGGCACGTGTATTCCCGCCGTTAGGCTATTGGCATTAAATGTCAGATACATTTCAAATGACATATACTTAAGATTCAGAATAGTAAAATGATTACTTCGATATGCATTTCAGTAGCGTGCAATTGTTTGACAGCGACATACTGTGAGAATGTATTGGTTCTAGCGCGTACTCTCGTAAACAAACACAAGCAAGTATTGTGCCGCGACCTCTTTACCGCGAAAGGTCGGTGGTGACTTAGAACGTATTCAAATTTGAGTTTTCGGTTACACGTAATATTCAATTTCCTGGAAAGAGTTTCGCGAAGATTTTACTTGTTCTTAGAGCTTGATATTTTAATTTAGAGAAAAATTATCGTATAATTTGAATAACTGATATTCAGGGTTGTTTGAACTGTCTGATTAGACACTGGTCTTTTTTAATAGTATAAAGTAACATACGAGCCATTCGAAATTCGCCTATAAAAGCGATGTGACGGATGCCCATAGATATAGACATTTGCCTGCGTTGCCTACTTTTAATGATTCACAAAAAGCGAATATTTTTCTTACCTATGTGTCTCAGGCAAATAAACTTTTCCTTCCCAGGATGCGTGCTAACCGGTTTTGACTATTCCCAATAGTAGACAAGTAGACAAGCGGGATAGCATGAACGACCAAAGTTAGGTTTCCGGCACATTTGGTTTAGTATGAAAGTAATATTCGAAGAGACATGTGGAAAGAGCAGTAACTTAATCGGATAGAGAAATAGAAAGAATCGTTTAAGTATGCAAATACATATCAAAGAACATACAAGGCTTGTTATTGATTTATTGAGAACAGATAACAAAATATGAATATGTATCTCTCATGATCAGACTAATGCTTTCTTGGCGTGATTAATCATTTGTAATTTATTTATAATATTTATCAATACTCATTGCATTTAGAATGGCCGTGAGTTGTCGCCTTTCCTGGAATCTTAACAAACATCGCCGAGAGAGAACATGTGTAATTTATGTAAATTTTACGAAATTCTAAATTTAGTTTTATCGAAATTTGAAAATTGTTTTCTAATAACACTTAAATGTATGGATTGAGATAAACTTTTTTTACTTTAAGTTATACTAGTTAAACAATCCATTATAAACCATTACGAAATATAATTTTTAATTTGTTTTAAGGACTTGTGCAAAAAAAATCTTTTTTTCTCATTAAAACCCGCATCCCAAAAAAGTAATGTCAGGTACGTAATGTATATAAAATTAAATAATATTCCATTCATGCACTCCCTAATAACATAACATATGACATATGACATTTTTTTTTATTTATTGACATTTAAAAATAAAAAATGACCAGTTATGTTCTAACAGATATTTTGCAGCCAGCATCTGTACAGCCGTTGCTAGGCAACCATCACAATCTTAGTTAAGTCTGCATCCGCGTTGTCTGCCTTGTTCGGTGTAAACGAGGACGATCTTAAATCATCTCCAAATGCCACATATCCGCTAACGTAGAACTTTTATTTATTTCACAAACTTGACTTATGTCCGAAATATGGTGATTAATATAACGTAAATTATGTGGCAATTGTTAATTTTTGAGTTAATTGAATTTTTCGATAGTGCCAAATGTTTGGGTTGTAAAATTGTAGTTTGAAATTGGAACATTATTTTCATAAATCAATTCTTAAAATAATTTTTTGAGCGGTTTAAAAATACCATCTATTACCAGTTTAACACAAACGTAATTAGATTTTGAAATAGATTGAAAATAAAACTATCAGTACGCGAATCATACAACTTATCGTTGATTATCGAAGACCAATGCGGTAACATCCGATTCCAACCATTCCACTCAACCTAAATGTTAGGTAACAAGGAAAACTTTTGTGCATCTTATAATTTGCATTATGTTTTTAAAATCTGTCAATCAACAAAACACATAAAGACATTTGACAATCTATCGGATATGTTTTTACTTACAAATTAGTTTTGTATGCTTATGCACATGATTCTAAGAAATAATTACGTTTATTTCTTACATTTACTTTAATTACATAATTGTCATACAATCTTACTAATATTATAAATGCAAAATTAACATGGATGGATGGTTAGAATTTGTTAGGGATTGTAGACTGCAAAACAGATCACGATGACCTTTGGCATAGATGTAGAGGATAGTCTGGAAGAATATAGGCCACTTTCTTTTATTTTATTAAACACGTGGTCGGAGTCGAAGGCGAAAGCTAGTAGATACGTAACTTATAGATGGATCGATTTATACAAGTTTAACGTCTTATTAGTAATAGTCGATTACTTTTTTTTTAAATGTAATTTTATATTGTAAGTTATATTGGAGCAATTGACCCCAATAAAAGGGTCCCGGAGTTCTATTTTTCGCGTCAATTTTGTGCTCTGGCTTACGTATCTATAGATTATAAATCTATGTGTCATATCTTATACTTTATGTTTTATTTTAAACTATGCTTCAAGAAAAACCACTATGTTTGTTAAAACGTAAACTGTATGTCCTTGTTTAATGTTTTAGAGTATAGAAAAATGAACAATGGTGATTATCATAACATAAAAAGTTATGGATACCTTAAGTAATAATTTAAAATTATATTTTGTATAAAGAAAATGATGACTAGATTATGGGTATTTACATTAATGTTAAGTAACTATTTCATAACATAGCCTTAGTCAAATAACCACTTTTAATTTATTTTAATATGCAGATCCGAGATTAAAGATAATTACATTAATAGTAATATTATAAATGTAAAAGTTCAGATGGATGGATGGATGGATGTTAGACTTTGTAGCCTAAACGGCTGAACTGATTTCGATGAAATTTGGTAAAGATCTGGAGGATAGTCTGGAAGAACACATAGGCTACTCACTTTTGTTTTCTTTAATTCCACGCGGACGAACTCGCGGGCGAAATTAAATCTATAAACTAACAAACTTTAATAAATTAGCATAGGGGATTTTGTTACATTTCATTTAGTTATGCAAATAATAATCCAACTTTGCCTACATAAGCTCGATGCCTATTTAGTTCGCAGAATTTGTTACCGTAACCGAATTACGCTCCGAAATTGAACACTGAAGGATAAAGTGTGGGAAGTTAGTTACATCATAACATCTGCGCCGGCGCATAACGTTTGAACACTTTAATTGTTATATTTTATTACATTCGGTTACATGTAGGATTTCATTATTAACAGGAGAAGTATTAAAAAGTATTAAAAGTTGATACACCTAAATAAAATCCTTTTTATATGATATGGTGCTGCCAATAGACATTAAAATTTGCAGACACGTTGCCTATCGTAAATCAACAGAGAGGACGCACAGAAGAAGGAAATTTCCGGCCCTATGCGTTTCATCCCCCGCAAAATCCACGTTCTGTCCTTGTATAAAAAGATTGGAAGGGGACGAGGACTAAAATTTAGATTCCGAAACGAGTATCCTCTAGTTTGTTTAGTTAGTTAAATTTTAAAAGTAAAATATTGTAGGGAAAGGTGATCTATGTGTGTTCGCTCCACTTTGACCCGCGCGTGTCAAGTGCGCGCCCGCGTCGTAATACCTTGCGTAATTAGTGAAACACGACTTCTACCACCACGACATAGAGTAACTCACGTACAGAGAAATCATTTTAGTAATAGATTGTTTTAATGTAGTAACATTCTTAAGGAATAAAAGTTTGTTTTTCTATATGACGTAATTTTTCTAAAGATGAACATTTTTTATTATATTTTAAGTAATTTACACGCTATTTTTGGCGATAAAATGTCGAAACCTAAGTACTTCCACTTACCAATAATATACACAAATGTAGTTTGGATTGTTCCATAGTCTGTGCCATTGTGTTGTAGTAAAACTTATAAAAAGTCTCGATCTGAAAAAAAAGAAAAGTTTTATTTACATGAAATAAATAACATTTTATTAGAACAATATATTAGGTTTTTTTTAATCCTAGAAACCATTCAATATATACTACTATTTAAATCTATATTGAGGCTTAATGTTCGCTAAAATAATGCGGAAAATTGTAAACGAACATAAAAATGTCCTAGGATTAAAAATCCCTAATATGCTGGTTTCTAGAAACCATTCAATAAATACAATTTTGATAATATCTATCGAGGTTTAATGTTCGCTAAAACAATTGTAAACATAAAAATATTTTAATTACTTCATTTAGTTATTTTATCGTGTTACGTACTTCATTGAGGATGTTCTTAAGGTAACCTAAATAAAACCTACACCGATGTTGTGCAGTTCGCGGTAACAATGACAGAGAAAACCCCGGTGTCATGGCCGCTCACGATCGGATCTCTATCGCACACCCAAACCAAATTGACGCACTTATCCTCGGGTATTCCTAGCGTTTACGCTGTCTGGTACTAGTTTTATTATTTCCAACGATAAATACAACCATAGGCGTCAACAACTAATTATCTATTCATAATAACTTGTCAATTAGAAATGTTAGTCAGTGGTCTTAATGTCTAATTTACATTTTTCTATTCTCTCGCAAGACACCTCTGGCGACGCCCATAGGCACAGTTGTCAAACCTTGCTCTTAATTACTTAGAATTAAACTGTAATTAAATCTAAAAATTAAGCGTGGTTGGTTTTAATCAGATACTACTTCTAACATGTCAAAGTTTACCAGCATATAATAAAATAACACTAATAAAATTATCTACGTGAATACAGACGAAAGCATAACATTTTATAATTAAATTTTAATATTAGGCTGGAATTTTTTGGCATAAATTGTATTATAAGATAAAGACAATGTGTAGTAAAGCATACAAAGTATTCGACAAATAGTTACCAAGTAAGTTTATTCAGAAAACAATAGCGTTATTTCTCACGAGAGTATTTTAACAGTATGAAAATCAACTTAATAATTAATGGAGGGTTTTGGTTAAGAACTCAGATATTTTTTGTTATTTGCCAATAAATAAAATGAAACATAATTTTTATAAATTCTCTCAGTTAATATAAAACAGAAATAGAAATGTTTTTAAGCGTAAAAGGTAATAATGCACTATAGCTTAATAATTATATTAAAAAAAACATAAATAGTACATACGTAGTCTTGACCGCAATGGCACACAAGAGAAATTAAAAATGTAAAAAAAACCTTTTACGCTGGTTTTTGTTATCACTTCAACCTCGTTCGTATTTAATTTAACGTGACAAAAGGTTGTTGCCCTTGCAAAATTAAATAGATCACAAGGAAATGTCATAAGATCATTCAATATGAGAAAGGTGCCGATCGTGGCTCATTCACTTAGCCGCAGGACACGCTAATACTTATCTTAAGTGTGGATTACAAAACAATTCCTTTGCCTGCCACAGTCACTAACACTTTACTAAGTTGTCATTTAAACAATAGAAAGAAAAAACAATTAATTTCCTTCGATACAAAAGTAAGTTATTTATTAAAGACTAGCTGTTCCCGTGCGGCTTCAACCGCATGGCATTATGAAAATTTTATTTTATTGTTTACATTTGTCAAATTATCAATTGCAAATGACAAAGTGACATGACGATGGCTACCTTGCTTCCTTGATGTTGGCAGCAACTTATGGTCTCTTTCCCACATTAGGGTTTTAATCCAAAATATTTACCCCCTAAGTTTAATGGCGTGAAAACATATAGCCTAAAACGTGTCGCAAGTGTAGGGCTTTTTATTAAAATAAGAATTATTCAAAAATATGCTGTAATTGCTGACATCTTAGGCAACAAAGAAGTGTGTGTTTACGCTTTATTATAATAGTATATAGTATAGATACACCAACGTTTTAAAAAAATTAAGAGAACATCATTTCTCAACATAAATCTTTAATTAAAATTTCGTTTCTCAGAGTTCAGTTTTTGTTAGAATATAGAGCATGAAATTGGAAGTTGACCTTTCGTGAGTGATTTTATTACATTACAGACAGTTATTAGTTTCGACTATAACATCAACATTATAATTTGCAATAAAATTCAACACGCGAAATAAAATAATCACCGAAAGAATACAATAAAACCACTGCAATGTGTTGCAAGACGTGGACGATATATAAATGTTTATGATTTATTATAACAATTTAAAACGTACAAATAAATAATAAAAAGCTGTAAATACAATGGGTGTCGATGTTTTGTAAATATTAGTTTGAAATTATTCTATACATTTTCGTCATACAAAAGACTTCAACGTGCTTGAATTTTCACGCACACTACATTACTCGTCGCAAATATACAATCAAAATATTAACGAATTTATTTATATTTAGTAATTGTTTTATCGTTCTTCGTTTAATACTAAAAATGTTGCCTAATTAGCGTATAGACCTTCCATATTAATTACGAATTAACGTATTATAATTATACTAACTCATCAAACAAAAGGATGTACTGGTTTAAATATTATAGTAAGTGAAACTTCCTTTTGTTACTTATATAAAATCATGGCCAGCCGCTAAAATTAGTGCTATGGGCATGTTATGAGGAGGGATGAATCGCATGTTACAAGGAGAACGTTAGTAATGAGTGTACATCGGTAGAGGTATACCTAAAAAGAGATGGATTGCGTGAAAGGTGACATGATCAAGAAGGGAGTCGTAGCTGAGATGACGTATGATAGTTTGTGCAGGACAAAAACCTGTTGCGCCGACCCTACAGGAGTACGAAGGAGGAAGATGATGATATATATAAAATCATAGAGTATATATACTTAAAAGAATGGTCTTATTACATTAAATTACTCAAACACAAATGCACCGAGCTGGTAGTTAATCGTAGAACTTATGTCCAAAGACTCACTCGATCTTATTTATGTTATTTCTTATTATGTTTAAACTGTCATGTAGGTACAAGTTTTAAGTTAGTGTTCTTTTTTTAATTTCGAATTTACAACTTAAAGAGCTCTTGTTGACATTTTTATATTATTTATGACGTGATGGGGCCACTCTTTACGCATGTAAACAATAAAAATACCAGACATGAGTAAAATATGCTTTGTAGTTTAATTAAGACTGAAATATTTACTTGGAAATATCAATTGCATACTTATTAGAGTTTCTCTAAAAGTATTCTTACATTTTTAATAAATTACTTTAAGTTTTTTTACGTCGTGCACGCCAAAATATAACAAAACGTTACCACAGATCTAAAATCTAGACGAAAAAAACAACGACCTACCGTCTCGTTCCACACACAGCACTAATTCACGTTATACAAAATAATATGATTTATCGATCGTAAATGTCTAAAACAGATCTCACTAGATCGAATTTTTCGACGGCGAATTTCGGCACATGCATGTCTACGTGTGTACGCACGCGGTCGCTCGCTGCGCGCCGCGGGCGGGACTGCCGCTGCCGGCCTACAGACGGCGCAAGTGTGCTAATCGCGCCAACACGCACTGCATAATCAACCAACGGGACATCTATAGAGCTGAACAACCGAAAACATAAACAAATTCTACAATAGCTGTTGTGATATTTTCATTAATCATAGACTAAATATGCCAATGTCCCAGTCATTTAATTTAATGTAATATTTTCTGTTTTTCTTATATTAATGTATAATAAGGAATTTCTTTGTACTATATACTATCGCACTTTTATGTCATAACAATAGTATGTTTCAAAGCTATTGATCGGGTACAATCCTTTTAATGTTTCTGAATATTTTCATTCTGAAATATTCCTTCTGAAAGAATCTCGAAATTCTAAATTCTTAGTTTTGTGATATATTCAGACCTCCACAAAAACTTGTCACACTAAAATTAAATGTATCGGAGTAACAACTCTATTGAATCCACACCTGACATAATCGTAGAGCGAAGCAACCTACTTACAAGGCAAAGAAAGCAATGCCTTAGACGTATTGTCGTCCTCTATGCTGCCCTCTGCTTCCGTGTAACTCCCACCAGAAAGCATTAACTAGTAAAATATTGCAGAAATACGCAAAAAAATAATATAATTTTAATAATCAATTTGTGCATTGAATAAATTGCAATATTATCTTATAGAGCTTTCGCCTGCGACTCCGTCCGCGTGAAATTAAAAAAATAATATAAAACCCATGTTACTTATTGACAACGTAGCTTTTTATTGGTGAAAATATTTTTGAAATTGGTCCAGTAGTTTTTGAGTTATTTCATTACAATCAAGCAAACAGAGTTTTCCTCTTTATCTATACTAATATTATAAAGAAGAAACTGCAATTTTGAATGTATTGAAATAACTCAAAAACTCCTGGGCTAATTTTAAAAATTCTTTCACCATTAGAGAGGTACTTTATGTGTGAACATAGGCTATATGTTTTGTTATTTATTTACTTCCACGCGGACGAAGTCGCAACAGCTAGTAATATTATAGTATAGATAATTTCGAAGTTTAAACTTTCAGCAACATAATTGTATTTGACTTCTTCTCTATGGTTACGCAAAATTTCTATGACCATTGAGCATATTTCATGCACTTTTATTGACTAACAGTCTGCCGAGATAACTCAAGATCGACCTTGGAACAGCGGCGCCACTAGATTAATGCACCGGCAGACTTAGTTATACGAAAATTTAGAAATTCATACATAATTTATCTTCCTATCAAAATAGGACATTTTTAACATTAAATTTTGTATCATTTCAGGTAATTTCCTGTGCCACTTCCTTCTACGCCATTGAAATTAGAAAAAGAACGTGGAATAATGCAATTTATACCGATTAAGGGCTGGTTTTACCGCTACTAGTACCCTGAAGTAATTTCTAGTGCGATCTCTTACCACGCATTTGCGGTTACATGACAATATAATTCACAGAACTTTTGCCCCTATCATTCCAGCACGAGCGATCGCCCACTGAACCTTGGAAAAAAGAATGGCACCGGACATAACGAGCGCCTTTTCTCATATAGATTTCTATTGTATTTAATGGGGGCCGTTGAAATATCGCCCAGGGCGCCGGCTCTTAACCCCGGTACTAAATGAATACATAAACCGGTAGAATAAAATCAAATAGTCATCTGACGAGTGTTATATTTTTTTACGAAAAAGGATAATAAATACCTCAATCGTGAGTCAATTTAATGACATAATTGTTTTTATTTAATAGAAAGTCATGTATTTATTGTATGCATGAGTAACTGTTATTAGTGTTATCTGGTGATATTCAAGATTTATTATTAAACATATTAGAATGTTAAGATGGATGTGTGGGGTAACACGAATGGATAAGATACGAAATGAGTATATTAGAGGAAGTTTGAGAGTAGCCCCCATAGTAGAGAAGGTTAGGAGTAAAAGGTTAGCATGGTATGGGCATGTTATGAGGAGGGATGAATCGCATGTTACAAGGAGAACGTTAGTTATGAGTGTGGAAGGGTACATCGGTAGAGGTAGACCTAGAAAGAGATGGATGGATTGTGTAAAAGGTGACATGATCAAAAAGGGAGTGATGACTGAGATGACGTATGATAGAGTTATGTGGAGGACAAAAACCTGTTGCGCCGACCCTACGGGAGTAGGATAAGGAGATGATGATGATGATGATTATTAAACATATTACGAGAACTATACAAAACAGACGTTATTTACGCTATAATTAAATATAGTTCATAGAACACTAGAGGTAAGCCTTTTTTCTTTTAATCAGGAAAAGATCTACTAGAATTTAAAACTTTCTATCTATGGGTTTTAGTTTTGTTGCTGTATTTCTTACAGTCTTAAAAAACTAAGATGAAATGCTAAAGTGAAAATACAAGTTAACGTTATGAAGAAAGTAATGCGGTTTATATTTTCTTTTCTAGATCTGTAACGTAACCAATCCTTGTAGATTATGCGTAAGATAATTACGAGTTTGTTCAGTATTTATTGCGCAATTTCTACGTACTGGCCGAACACAGTGCAAACTACAAAGTGAAAACACTTTCTAGATTTAGACACATCTCTGTTATTTTCTTTGCTTTTCCTGTGCGCTGGACAGGATGTTGCTAATCACTCTAACAAGATTTGTCTTGTCGAATAATAGTACATCTAGAAAACAAAGATGTATTAAATTACTTTAAAATTCTAGCATTTTGTCATTTTTCCTTCTACTACCATGATACTTCGCCATTTAGGCGGACTCGGATGACCGCTTGCTTGTTTGCTTAATTATAAGATAAAAAATAAAATAGGTATACTGTGTTAGAAGCGCCAATAGCCTAATGGTTTGGGGTACTACCGATCTTGCGATCGAGGGTTCGAATCCCGCCATTCGACTATCGTCGTGAACCATATTCTAGCACAAGCATAGAGCTTAGTTGGGATGGTTTAAGGAAATATTAGTAAATTAACAAAAATCTGATATTTAAAATAATGAACTATACAGACTAATTATTGCTTCTGTTTTGATATGTGAATGAGAGGCAAGAGGTCATTGTTCTTGTGTTTTCATAAATCCGAATTGAGATGAACATTTTAAACGATCAACACATGATTACGGAATAAAAGTTAATTAACAAACGTCGGATACAGGGGTTAATGTATTGGGTAGAATTACTAACAAAAGAACAAACGGGCGATTGTACTATTGATACTATCAAGTAAACGTTTGTCCGTTAAAGCGTGACATACGCGCTACAATGTCGCAACCAGATCATATTGTGCAAGTCGTGTTTGTCATCGCAACTAATACTCTATTCCGGCAACGTGTATACTCTGGTTTCTTTTTATATTCTAATAAAAGTGACTATAAATGGACTTAAAATGCTTTCCCTTTTTATTCAGATTGCAGACGAATGCGACGCGGTTGGAATCCTAAATATGATCTTTGCAATATTCTTACGCAGACTCTGTTTCCATTATGCGATACGTTGAACACATTTGATGTGTAATTAAAAGACTGTTTTTTTTTTTGTAACTGAATGGCCACTGCTTGCCTTGAAAAGACATTTACAGATTCACCGGGCTTGAGGTGGCCGAGCGCAGATTGTTGTTTACTTTAAAATTAAGAAGAAAACAAGCAGAAAAATCTTAGTACTTCGTTATACCATCGTAAAAAAATTAAATAAGATCGTAATTAGAAAGATTTTATAATAAATTACTTTGCATAGAATATTTATGATGGATTCATGAAATGCAGTTACTAAGTAAAAGTCACAAAATTAATAGATGTGGTTCCATTAGATGTTTTTATTTTCAACATTTGTGAACTAGTACTTATATACAATTATCGTGTCGTATACGTTAATGGTAGGCATCATTCGTTTGTAAAGAGATCGCTTGCGCAAGCGACGCGTGGGAACCAGCCGGCGCACGTCCGTATTCTCGTCTATATGCAAAAACGAGACGCGGCCGGAACTTGCTTCCGATACACTATCGCATTTTATACAACGTTTTGTCTTCAAGTTATATTATTAAACTATAAGTTTGATATTACAGGTGTGGTTAATTCAAAGAGTTCAACCGACGATTGCAATACGCTTTGTATAAATAAGTTATGATAACTTCTAATCACAATGATTGTTGAATAATCAACGTGTTTTAGTAAACGTAAACATTAATTAATTACTAGCTGTTCCCGTACGGCTTCGTCCGTGAAATTATTAATTTATTTAATTGTTTACATTTGTCAGATTCTCAATTGCAAATGTCAAAATTACCGTTACCATAATAACCTTGTTTCCTTGATATTGGCAGCTTGTAGTTTATGGTCCCTTTCCCAGATGAAGCCTTTTTTCCAGTTTATTTACCCCTTAAGTTTAATAGCGTGAAAGTTTAAAGCTTAAAGCGTGTCATAAGTGTAGGGATTTTTTTAAAGAAAGAATGATTTAAAAATATGCTGTTATTGCTGAAATCCTACGCCACAAAGTAGTGTGTGTACGTTTTATTATATTAGCAAGTATAGAAGTATAGATGATTGTAATAAATAAAATACGAGGTAAGTGGTAATGCCTTTTGTGTTACAAAAGATCGACCAGTACTGCGATTTTACAAGCGATATCTCCAAAGATCACGATCGCAGTGAGTTGTTGATCAGTTTAGTATTTTTTTCTCCAGAGTAACTGCCGCGCTCAGTTGATAATTGTAACTTAAAAACTGGCGCATGCCAGCTACAAGCATGTGTAAAAGCTAACTGGTATACCAGTAGCTACTAATTAGTATTACAATATTTGATAAATTGAGGGACACCGTCGAGTCGTGTGATTACGTATTACGCTAGTAGCTGGCTGGTGCCTATTACTAGCATGGTAATTAAGCGCCAATAGCCTAATGGTTTGGAATACGGACTACCGATATCGCGATCGAGAGTTGGAATCCCGCCATTCGACTATTGTCGTGAACCATATCCTAGCACAAGCCTAGAGCTTAGTGTAATGGTTAAAGGAAATATTAGTAAATTAACAAAATTCTACTAATGATTAAAAAAAAAAATCCCGCCCTAAGATTCAATGATGTTTACCTCCGATAAAGGCGCTGCATAAATGTAATACAAAGCTAACGGAATACTTTCTCACAAATGGTGCTAGACCCATTGTTCTTGGTTACCTAAGTAAAATTAATAAGGTAATAAAATTCTGTCTACAAGCTCAAGTTTTATATAACCATGAAAACAGCGAGAAGAAACTACGAAATTTTCATTAGCTTTAGAGCGGGTGAACAGCTTTGACTAAACAACCGCACAGCTGATTTGCGATTGTTTCTTTGGTTTAACTGTTTAGTTGCACAAATAAAAATCTAGTAGTGTGCGCACCTATATAAGCCCATATAATTTAAAACGCGACCAGTCAGTTGTGCGATAGTTTTGTGAAAGATGTGCACGCGCTCTTAAAGCGATTATATCAATAAGTAACCAATCAGAACGCTCTCTGGACCATATAACTTTCCTAAGAGTGGTTATCTTTAACTTGGTCTGCTTTAATGTATGACTAATCTCGGTGAAAACAGACATTTTGATTTTCAAATCACGTAGACGCTATCTTTTTTTCCTAAGAATTAAAAGGTAAACGATAGGACAATTGAACCAATAGTGGTGATACGAAAATAGACTTGAAAACAATCATTTTTAATTTAAACATTTACTACTAGCTGTTACTCGCGACTTTGTCCGAGTGAAATTCAAAAAATAAAAAAAAAACAGCCTGTTAGAGTTTGATTGCGAAGGAATTTTTAAAATAGGCCAAGCAGCGTTTTAAATTTTAAAAACATACAAAATGCAAAGCTTTCCTTTTTATAATATCAATATAGATATTTACTACGTACGGTAATAAAGTTTTTTTTAATTACTGTTTTAGTAAAAAGTCAGGTGACAAGAAAACAAAAAATTGAAGGAATCATTTATTTTTAATTTAATACAATAAAGTCACATCGACAATAAATAATTTAATTGTTAAACACATCAAGTCTACATACAGATAGGAAATAGTTCTTCGGTTTGTTGCAAACATTCTTGGGATTACTTCCATGAAAATGTATCGATTTCGTCATATGTAATTTTTCATCGATTTATAAATTTGTAGTACAACAAAAACATACTCTCTCTCTCTCTCTTCTACTCCTCTGCCCCACTTTGGGGACATAGGAGTAAAAGAGAAAGAGAGTACAACAAAAATATTTGCCAACAAACCTTGATATCAGATCTTTGCATATTATAATTTATTTGTGACAAAGTTTACAACATTGAGATATTCAAAGATAAGAAATCGATGATAAGAATAATTGTGAATATGTCGAGAATTTGAGGCATTTTAAAATTAAAGTAAATATGTTATGAAACTACAATTTGACTCATCAATGGTTAAAATAAAACAATCTAAGACATTTAACCGATAGACAATATAATTTTTAGCAATCGCTTACAATTAAATTAAGATTGTTCTGCGTCATTTACAAAATAATGTAAAAAAAACCTTTTAATTTTCAAATACACTCAAATTCACGTCATTAAATATATGAAAATGCCAGCATGATCATAATCTAAACACATCAAAGATATAAATTGAAATCGATAATTCTAAAAATTTACTCTAACACGTCTAATATTACTATGAAAGTCCACTGTTATGTCACTTGTATACACATATCGTTGTCTCTTTTATTCAAAGGGAACAAAAAGAGACGAACATGTCAATACAAATGTCATATCAGTTAACCGTTAATTAATCTAAACATTCAGCACATTGAAACATTTAAATAACTAAATATAAACATCAATACTTAAAACACAACATTTATTTTGCGCACAAATAAGGGATAAACATTATACACTTAATTATTAACTAAAAATTGGTAACATTTGTTTTATTATGACATATTTGGAACAAAAAGATCGCTGTGAAGCTTGCAAAAAGGATATTTTACCGCCATTTGCATAAAACGCGGCGCCATTTTGAAAAAAGCGTCATAGATTATACAAGCTGTCAAAATGTCAAATTGTTTATGCCTTACTTATGCACTATCATTAAACAATGATCAGTTGTAACATGAAATAAACTATCAGGTAGTTAACTTTGTCCTGGGGCAAATAAACTTTTAAATATAAAACTTATTATTTACACTTATTTGGGGCATTGATAGTCATGACACAATAAATCTAAATGCCACATATTTTTAAAATTTATAGAATACAGCAAAGACTAAAAGAAAATAAGAAGTACTTCAGAATGGACACAGAGAAAAATGATTAAGAATTGGCTTTTAATATTTTTTTTACTCAAAAAAAAATCTTATTTTGCGTTCGAAATACATTACATTAGCAACTTAATAAAAAACGTTTCCATTTTAATACGACTGGGACTAATTCTAGTAAAATATGAAGTTTTTTCACCTACATATGCACATACTATTACATCGGAGGGTAACAAACCACTTTTACTATTAACTATCGGAGATATTTTTACATTACTTAAATCTCAAAAGAATTTTCTAGCAACCTAACTTTTTAATTATAAAATCAAGATCTACAAGAGAATAAAATGCGACTGCGTTCTAAAACAGATTGTTATAAATAATTTATAAAAAACTCTACAAAGCATTTCACAAGAAACATAAAGAACCCTAATTAGTACCGGATTTAGTGTTACTAACGCCTTGGGCGACGTTGGGTGTCCCCTTTATGTGATTCTTGGGGGGAGATAGAAAATTGATGATAAACGCCCCTTTTTCAGCGCCCTGGGCGGGGTCGCTCTACCCGGTAATGACTACTTCAGTTATATCTTCATTAATATAAATTTCTCTTTCTTTCTGTTTGACAAGACAGAGACAACATATACTGATACGTCACAGCTTTCAAATTCTATGGTTACATCGAATACATGCATTTAATTTATCTATACTTTTTAAACTCTATTTAAAACACTTACCACATTACAAATAAACGCGGTATAAAGTTAAACTTAGGAACAAACAAAGTATAAGAAAAAATTGTACTAATATTTGTTTATACTCAGTTTCTTCCTAAGTTTAACTCTATGTAATGTAGGTAACCGGAAATAAACTGTCCGCGAATTACCTTTTTAATTATGCATAATTATTGGTCAGTCGGATTACCGCGTTTATTCGTAATGCTGTTATAATTGGTTAACAGCTATATAGAGTCAAAATTAACAATAAATGTTAATCAAAACGTTAACAATGAAATTTTACAAAGAATATTGTTATTTTTGTTCCTATATAACTATAGCAACATTCGAGCACGTCACAAACATAATATTAGATAATAACTAACATAAAATCACATTATAATCACAAAACTTAACAAATTTTACATTAAAATGAAAAGTTATGTTATAAAGATGGTGAATGAAACAGTATTAAAAATATATTAAACTAGATTTAAAAGATCCATACATTGTATAGTGCTATTCAAACTTTATGGATGCTCGCTATCTTACACGAGACTGCGCACAACATTAAGGTTGAAATTTATAGAGCGCATTTCGACTTTACTGAGGACTTTACATCAAACTAACACGAGAACTTGCTCAGTGTAATCTCAGAATTGCAATTTATAGTAAATTTGGACTGAAAATTTACTGAGTACCTATATACCGAGCAAGAGCTTGGACAATTTTCAGTATATACGCAATTCAATTCTATTTACTAGTAAGATAAATCTAAGCTTTATAAATTTCAGCCCAAATATTAGCGGGATGCAAGTGCTCGCTTACCACGACCTAACAAGTTTGAATCTTTTAATAGCAGAAAGATTTCCTTGGAAATATGTTTAATTTATCAAAACGATAGCGTTTTTACATATTACTTTTGATCTAAGATGTATAAAAACGAAAAATTACTAAATTATAGTAAAAATAATATTAAAACTAAAGAAATTCATAATGACAAACAATGTACAGTAATTTTCCATAAAAAGGTCCTAACATAGCAACACCAAAGGCCAAAATTGAAAATACTACATTTTAATCACATAAATACATAACAACGAAATACTTAAGACCCGTAAAAGCGTATTGAAAGAACATACAGTTTTTGATTTAAAAAAAAATTGGAGCTTCTAAATATACGGTATTTTAAAAGGCTTAGTAAAAAGGTAAATGTAGATGGAAAAATGTAAGCTATTGACCAAGAGCAATGAAAATTAGGTAAATTGAATATTTCTTTGGTCTGTTTATTAAAGGCGATGACTTCAATATACCATGATTTTAAACCGCAAACACAATAATTAAAATAATTTTAAATCTAACATAGAATTTAAAAAGTTACTAAACATATTAAAAATTAGTTTTAAGAAGAAAAATTAAAAAAAAAAATATACATATTTACATACAGCAACGGATCTAGGATGTATAAAAATAAACAAAAAACCCAACATTTCATGAAATTTAACATACAAAGTATGAAAATAGTAAGGTTATAATTACAAATTTTGACACAAAATATTTCACTTCATTTAAAAACCAAATCCTTCCTTAAATCCGCTACTGTTTAAATTAAAAATACATAGTGGATATTACAAATTTGATACTAAAAGTACAAAATATATTATCATAGTACCCATTATAATTGGGAATGATATCCCAAAAGAACCTGCTTTTCAAATGCATTACCACTTTTTGTGGTGGCAACCCTGTGAGTTGTATGATAAGAAATTTGGCAACACTACAATAAAGCATGTTTACTAAAGCAAGAAAAGGATAAATAAATAGGCATTTCTCAAGAGAGAGTGAGACAAATATATAAGAGAAATGCAAAAGTGCGAGAGAGACAAAAATTGCTTTCAAACTTCATTTACGATCGGTGACAATTCATTAAAAGGAAACTTTCGGTTATATAATAAATAACCTATAAATATATGGTAAGTAAATGTATACGCTTGGACGTGAACCGGTTTGGACAGATATTACAAATAGCTTGTAAAATGTGTGCATTCATATTTTTTACGTAAATGTAAATATTTGATAACGTGTATCAAGACAAAGAAATTTAGAGACTAGAATACAATGAATACATTTGATACACCTAAGATATTTAGTGCTTCGATAGGCAAATATTTGTTTATTTTTGTCATACATATCAACTTAAAACTCAAAAAACACATATATCAAATACATGTATTTGTAATAATTTCATAGCCAAAGAAAAGCGGAATACTTAATGTACTGTGTAGCTTACGAATGCATGGGGCTGGCGGCGTGGGGCTCACTGCTTGGAACTTGCTGCGTGGGGCTGGCGGCGTGGGGCTTGCATCAGGCAGCGTGGGGCCGTGGGGTCCGCGGTGTGGGGATTGCAGCAGGCAGCGTGGGGCCGTGGGGTCCGCGGCATGGGGTGTGGGGCGTGGGGCTTGCAGCAGGCAGCGTAGGGCGTGAGGTTCGAGCATGTGGCATGGAGCTTGCAGCAGGCAACGTGAGGCGTGGGGCGTGGGGTGTGGGGCGCGCTTAGGGCACCATGTTGAGTATGTTGCGGTTCTCGAGGGACTCCTTGAGCGCGTAGAACAGCTGCAGCTGCTGCTCCGGCTTCAGGTTGTAAACCTTGATAATAACAAATTCATTTGCTTACTATGTAACTTTTTCGATTAAATCAATTCTGATATAATTGTAGAAAACAAACAACTTTGACATATCTTTGAGAAATGGAAGTTTAATTACAATCTATTTGAATACAAAATTACCTTGGGGTTCTCAGACCTATTTTTGTGTATTACTTAGTGATGTTTGCACAGTAATTAGTTTCATTTTTTTCCACAATATGGCGCAGGTTTTATGTTCTATTCGGACGTTTACCAGCTTTATTTCCACGTATATCGCCTATATTTGCGATACGAAGAATGAATCCAGGGTTTATAAAGTATTAGTTGTCCGTGTCGCGGAGGTACCTGCTGCAGCAGCTTCTGCGGCGTGGCGGTGCGGATGAAGCTGGTGATGTAGACGTTGACGAAGGTGGCCATGAGGAACTGGCAGTCGAAGCGGTCCATGATGCCGCCGTGTCCGGGGATCACGTCGCCAAAGTCCTGCACGATCAACTTTTATGTTCATTTTGTATCATCATACTAATATTATAAATGCGAAACTTTAGTAAATGGGTTTTTGTTCGTTTTTCTGAACGGATCTGAATGAAATTTGACATAGATGTAGAACATAGCCTGAGAAAAAACATAAGTTGCTTACATTTGTTTTTTTTTCTAATTCCACGCGGACGGAGTCGCGGGCAAAAGCTAATATATGATTACCATTACATACTTTTATTGCAAGCAATCTGTCTGCGATATATGTTAAATAAATTTTTACAATTAAAACCAAGGGTATGGAGAAAATAGGTGGGGAAATATCCCTTTTCTGTACTTCTTTGTTCAATAAAGATATTCAACGCATCTGTAAATGCGTACATCTGGGCAACGGTTGTTTCGCTATTTTGGCAAAAATTATTAGCCGCTCGCTCGTAAAAAAAATAATAGTACCTTGATCTTGAAAGCGCGTTTGAAGCCAGATGCGAAGAACCCTCCGAAGGGTCCGATGACGGAGCTGAAGATGCTGAGCGCCAGCGAGTGGATCATGAACGGGTACATCGTCATCTTTTCACGGCCAGACTGGAAACAAATTCGTACAGACACCTTGACAAAGTAACTTACGATAAACCATAAATCATACTAATATTAAAAACGCGAAAGTTTAGATGAATGAATGTTTCTTAGAGTTTGTAGCCTAAACTGCTTAACGAATTGTGGTGAAATTTTGTATAGATGTCTACATCTACTTCTATCATCTCTATATCAGATTATCCTCTAGGATAATCTGGAAGAACATGTAGGCTACTCACTTTTGATTTTTTAATTCCACGCAGACAGAGTCGCGGGCGAAAGCTAGTATGTCTAACATATTATTTGAATGTTTACATTTTATTTTGTGACACTTAAGTTTCTTTTATAACGAAAGATAGTGATTTGATTGGTATTATTACATGTCAATGCAAAAAATTAACGATTTTTTTTAAAATACCATAAATTAAAACGGTTAGTAAATTGAAGGTGAGGACAGATCGGGGTGACGGTTGGGAATAATGCAGTTATGTCTGACCAGTTTGATGAGGGGCTGCAGGAAGTGCGGCGGCGTGTACTCCTGCAGGCGGAAGAGGGAGGAGGGCTCGCAGTCCATCGTCATGCGGCCCAGCGACTCCGAGTACTCGATGGGGCACACCAGGTACGGGTACTGCGACATCAGGTACGACAGCTGGAAGGATACATTGTAACGGCATTAGTACTCTTACTAACATTTGTAGTATATGGCTATAATATAGGACCTAAACTTTAAATCATATAAATATTATAAATGCGAAAGTTATGATGGATGAATGGATGTTTGTAGCGTTTGTAGCCTACACGGCTGAACGGATCTCCATGAAATTTGGCACAGATTTAGAGCATAGTCTGAAAGAACACATAGGCTACTTCTTATCCCGAGAATAGTTACGGTTCCCGTGGTATTCATAAATTTAGTTTTTTAAATGTTTACTAGATCATTCTGCAACGGTTCAACATATCTTATTGGAGTTTGGCACAGATAAAAAACAAAGTCTGGAGTACACATGAGATAAGGTTCATCCCCAAGAAATGTCCGGTTCCCGAG
Organism: Papilio polytes; assembly: GCF_000836215.1. Classification (NCBI taxonomy): domain Eukaryota; kingdom Metazoa; phylum Arthropoda; class Insecta; order Lepidoptera; family Papilionidae; genus Papilio; species Papilio polytes. The sequence continues at coordinate 1,347,460 of NW_013524901.1, forward strand.
GGATACGTAGCTTTTTATTATTTGTATGTTTTCTAATACCACGCGGACTAAGTCTCGGACAACAGCTAGTAGTAAATATTTTTTAAGAACTAGTAAACTTAACATTATGTGGAATAGTTCATGCTTTAAATTAGACCAATAATCTATTTAAGAAACAAGAGATTAAATTGGAATAAACATACTATCTTGTAGTCAGATAAATAATCTTACGACAAGTCCAAAGATAACTGTAGAAAATCCACCGCCGATGAACCCTTCCCACGTCTTCTTGGGGCTGAGTTTGATGAGCGGCGTCTTGCCGAAGAAGAAACCGAACACGTACGCCATCACATCGTTGCAGATAATCATAGACACAGGCACTATGAACCAGATCAAGCCTGCAACAACAATACTAATAATTATATACGAATGTTTGGATGGATGTTTGTTCCCTTGTCTCCAAAACAGCTTAATGGAACTCGATGAAATTTAGCACAGATGTAACACAGTCTGGAAGAACACTGTTTACTAAGTTTTTATTAATTACGCGGACAAAGTAGCGGGCAAAAGCTCGTATAACTATAATATATTGTATCTGGTCTGTTACGGAGCACTAAAATTATGAGGGGCTTTGATTTCATAACATTCAATGTGCAATATCAATGCCCTCACGGTGAATCAGGCGTCGTAACACGTGTTATGGTAATATTGCTTATTCACATTTTCTTTAAATAAACTGAGATAAAAAATCTTTAATTATGAATTACATAAAAAAAATGTATCTTTCATTATATGAGAAATAAAAGTATTTTATTCTAATGAAATGGACAGGAAGCTATAAATGCAAAAATAATTTACTCTACAACTGAGTTTATTAAATTCAAAATTACCATAAGTGAACTGTTGAACCCTTCGCACGAAATAATTAACTAAATTATCACACAATGGAAACGAGTTCTTTGCCCAAACATTTACATACAAAGTTCAAAGCTCATGTATTTTACGAGGTCTAGTTAAAAATACGATATACTTGAAAACGTCGTAAAACTTGTGTAGGTATAGTCTTAACATTGGGAGTGTCGAACAAAATTGCAATCCATGTTATCTATGCCCGATAAAAAACCACTTCACGGGAATTAGGTCCGACGAAAAACAGGTTTTTACAAAAAAATATAAATACCAATAGTTAGGAACGTTTGTTATGTGATGTTTTTAGGCTATTATGGAAGAAATGTACAGACAGAAGTAGACGCTTATTTTGTAATTAATTTTTTACGTAAATTCCAACAATTTCTTTCCTAATAAAATCAGAAGGAAAAGATTTAAATATTCCACATATTTAAACTTATTTAATGTTTTAATTTCAGATTTTTTCTTTAACAAAATTAAACATTACTGTGATCAAAGTATTAAATCATAAAACAAGAATTTGTTACTCTGCCCCGGCGAGTAAAACTTTGTACGATCTAAAAATATAACATTGTTTACCGGACAACGCGCAAGCAATCAACTCGTTGCCCTACATTTTTAAACTAAACCCACGTCCCGCCGCACACCGGGCGTGGCATGTCTAGAAAATTCATTAAAAAGTGACAAGCATTCAAATTATGATATCTACTCAACTATTTATAAATGGAGAATTTATTTTTGTTTTCCCAAAAACATTAAACTATTTCAATGAAATCTTGCAACAAAAAATCATACTATGATGTATTTTCTAATGCTTTTTGGACTTAGCACCTTGAATGGATCGATAGCTTAACTAAAACAACAACCAACAGAATTTTCATATTAACATAATATTACAAGAATTTTATACTCAAGACCTCTACGCTTTAAACCGGTTTTTACCAACATATTTACGGCCTCTAAAGTGTTTTAATAATTTCCTTTTACTCAAGGTATAATAAATACAAAACGCGACGGATCAACGCGTAAACAAGTGAATTAACACTTGCTTTATTACGTATGCATCCTTGACAAAGAATACGCGTGTGCTAAAAGAATCTTTATATCATTAACAGAAACATACTTTTTATTTATTTTACTGGGATAAGGCCTTGTCTACTGGGTAGCCATCACAAGGACCGGAAAAATAAAAATATATTTTTATTACGATAGACCACAAAGTTACGGTCAATACGGTCTTCGGGTTCACAGGAGACTCGATCAGGATCACGATGACTGGAATCCAAATTGGGGGTACACGAGTTGGGTCACGGAAATGTTAACTGCTTTCAATTACAATAAGTTCTGCCAGTATAATTTCAAAAGGGGTCCACGAGGAAAAATAATTTAGGTACCTCTGACTACCATAAAGCGTTAAAAGATAAGGAAATTCGTACGTTACATTATCCTGTTGTACACCCATGACAAAATGTTGGTATGGTAACGCGTAGCAATAAACATAGTTAAGAGTAATACCTATGTTGCTGGTTGTACATTATGCAACAATTGTTTATTTTTTACAAACAACATACGTTATAAAGTTAGGAAATAACTAGAAACCGACATTGGGAATAAATTTCACGCTTATGGCTTTATTGCGATAAATGCGTATTTAATCACTATACAAAAGTATTCCAACGTTTGTTCATTAAATGTTACCTAACCAATTCGTATTTAAAAATAATGGTAAAAAAGTATATTGAGGAAAAATTATAGCGGTAAAAGTTCTTAAGTCGGTGCAATGTCTTGAATTACCCAGTTGTATTTCCTTCACATCATTAAATTGCTATGTATTAAAAACGTTGTCGAAGCTACTGCAATTATAATAATGTATGTCGCCTTAACCATTATTAACAACATTGTATCAAGTCATCTGAACCTTTTTGTTGTTAGATATACTTGTTAAAATGAATATATTACAACAATACTCTATTTCATAAATTGACAGGTGTTCGAAGTAAAATTTGAAAATATTTCGTACTGACTGATCAATTTTATTGACAGTTCCCACCCTCCTACGGTCGGGGCGTAGATATTATGCGGGCGTGTGACCTAGATAGTTTGTTCGGCTTCCCCGGCCTTGTCGCGGCAAAGCGATCGCCTGTCAACACGACAGCCCATATCTGCTGGACATTTCCACTTGTATTGTTCGCAAATAGAACAAATAGAACGAGACTATAAAGAAATCTGATATAACACACAGATTAAACAATGACGCAGACTTAAGCTTAATGACGTATAAACATGACTAATGTAAAAGTAGGAAGTATTAAATCTGTATTTATTTATACAACTCTCAAGACGAAGAGAGAAGATAAAGAGATCGAGAGAATAAAGTCGCAAACATTATACCGTATTCGCAAACTCATTTGTCATAGTACAAAATCAAAGAGTCACAAAGAATAAACATCAGTTCTGTTGGACGCAGTATCAAAGAGTAGACATTTATAGACATTCAATTAGGTAAAATATAGTTAAAAGAAACATACCCTCAAAGATGTTCTGTATGATGAGGTAGCTCTGAGTGACGACGATAAGGAGAGCGACGTGCGTCCAGGCGAACAGGCTGAACTGGCGCATGTAGTAGCGCTTCACCAGCGACAGTACGAACCACACGAAGCCCACGCAGTAAAGACTGAACGAGATGAACCGGTGGTACGTCACCAAGAAGTGCAGGTAGTCCTAGGAAATAGGGATTGTTAAGAAACCCTAATGATTTACTTACATTTGTTTTAAAATACAATAATTTGTGCTACATGAAGTTAAGATTTCTTCTTAGAAATATTATCATTGTTGTAAAATTTTGTGTTATTCAATTGAGATTTCGGAGAGGATTTGAGAGATCGGACATTATAAAAAATAATATACAAAATAAACGCAAACTCAAGTTATTTGCAATATTATATTTAGACACTTATGAATATGTATTGCTCTTCACAAATGGGGAAAGGGATTGGCTCCTGCAGCACAGGGGAACCTAGTGCAGGAGCCAAGGCTCTCATGAAATGTGTATATTTTTAAAGTGAAATAATAAAGGATTTATTTATTTATTATTTATTTATTTATAAAGTATTTTTATTTAAAAAAAAAAAAGTATTTTTATTTTTTATTTTTTATTTTTATTTATATAGTAATTATAGTAGTATACTAGTTTAATGTGCTAGAAGACGCTTCAATTATCACTGCAATTACGTGAACTATTAAAGTTAATATATTGTTTACGATACGAAATAATCAGTCTCGGTACAATAATTATTGCGTTTATTGTTTGTAATGTGTCACATTGATTTAGTTAAGGTCGTACATGGTAACAATAATGTGATTTATTTATCTATGCTTTATACTTTAATATTATAAAGAGTAAGACTGGTTTTTTTTATTTTTCTATGTATTGAAGTAACTCAAAAACTACTTGGCCAATTACAAAAATTCTTTCACCATTAAAAAGCTACGTTATCACTGAGAAACATAGGCTATATTTTTCAATTTCAAATGGACGAATTCGCGACAACAGCTTGTTTTTAATACAACTGCTAGGTGATTTGATTGTTATATTACTTCGATACATTTCAGCAAAATTAGCAATAATTGGCTAATACACAGTTCAGATATCTAAAATGTGGATAAACCTACTTCGAATCCATCCGATATATTACCATTTACAGTCTGTTTTACTTAATTACTGTTATAGTTTCCAAACGTTTATCTTTATACTTTAAGGTTGACGTTAGAAACGTCAATGTCATGTCATATATCTGTCAAGTTTCTTGTTACCACGTTTTTCTAAAATACATACGTTTTCCTCGATAACTGCGTTTTATTCTAAATAATTGAAAAGAGAAAATATTATATTGGCGACGAGAGAATCTACGCTAAATGTCTACAGGTGATAAAACGTCGGCCAGCGCACGCGCTGTTTTAGCAGCGAAGACCGCCGACGCTGTCAGCGGTTCACTGCCAGTAGTACCACCGAATTTCATCGAGTTCTATGATTCGAAGAATAGATTTGGT